>NC_090651.1:95507029-95807029 GCF_040937935.1 Hyperolius riggenbachi
ACCATCATAAAAGCAATGCTATGCTGAGCGCCATGCGCAACAGTAATTTGGGAAACCAGATCGCCAGACCCCGAATTACACCTCCCCCCGAGTTGCTACCACACTACCGCCCCCCCCCCCCCCCCCCCCCTCCATAAACTGCCTGAAAAGAAATGAATTTATACAGACTGTACAATACAGCATCATGTACACTAGAGAGCTCCCCTTGCCTTAGCCTATGCCCATAAACAGCCAGGCACAAGATCATGACCTTAAAAGACTAGATGCTGCTATTACGGCAGAAGCTGGAAGCCATGAACCTTAGATCTTTTCTGTTGTCCCTATAAAGGCCTACCCCACTTTAGAACAGAAAGAGAAAATTCTTCCAAACAGGGACATAACAGTGAAAAGTCCTAATAAAGTTCCAACCCTCCAATCACTCTACACAAACCTGAAGTAATTTGGGCACCAGGGAAAGCCGCTAGTAGAATATCAGTAAAATTACCCAATAGTCAACTAGTAGGCAATGGGTAACATGATAATAGAATATCAGTCATTTTTATCGATATTTTGCTATCTCTAAATCTAACCCTTTTCCCACTTGAACCCTCCATCTAACGATGCCTAACTCTTACTGACCCCCCCCCTCCCCCAGCTGTAATCTCCCCAATATCAGTGCCACTTTCACCGCTAAATTCACACCGCTGATATCTGCCCTGTCTAATTATATTTATCGGGGTCCAAATCACCCGCTGGGTGCTGCTATAGCTGCAATTAACAATTAGCCAAAATTACCTGCTTTGCTATAGTTGCATAGTTATTTTGGTTGAAAAAAGACATATGTCCATCGAGTTCAACCAGTACTCAGCCAACCAGTATGATTAATTTGTAAATTATGGTTTACTAGCGTAATACAGAACACTAGAGCAACATAATATAGTGTAGTAATACGAACATTAAAGTAATATAGTAATGAAACCTAAAAATTTGAAAAGAAAACCGGGAAATTTAACTTGGTACAACAATCAACAATAAAAATACAAACAACAATAATCAATATTATTCAAACTACAGACAGTGCAGATGTGTAAAACACGCTATCTACAGATGAATAACATGCTTACATTTATAGAAAAGAATGTCACAAAATATGTACATGTGTCTTGCACTTACCTTCATCATTAGCACCACAGTATTCAGAGCAATCATGGCCATAATGGTGTACTCAAAGGACGGTGACACCACAAAGTGCCAGACTCGGTACTGGAAGGTGTGGCGGTTCTGGGGCATGTAGCGTGTGAGTGGCTTGGCACTAATGGCAAAATCTATGCAGGCTCTCTACGAAAGACAGTGATACGTTTCTCAGTGTACAGAATTGTACTGATTATAATAGTGACACAGAATGTTGCACACATATTTTCACTCAGCTACTGCTAGATGTTGCTTTAAAGCCCCACCAGTTTTATCTCCCAGATTTTTAATAAAGTAAAATATAGGACTGTGAGGTGTAGTGCATGTCAATTTTACGCACACTAGGCAACTCACTGAAACTGTCAGTCAAGTCATGCTTGGAGCTAGAAAAACTGGGTGGTCCTAGTTAGTGAGCAGCTCTCAGTTTCCATCTCTTTCCTCTGAGGTCGAAAGATTAACCTTTTTATGGTCAGCACTGCAGCTCAGAAAATTCTTTTCATTATGAGAATAAACTGTAGCTAGGATGCCAGCCACAAGCAGTTAACCTTCCTGGCGGTAACCCCGAACGTAGTTCGGGGTAAGCCGTGCAGGAAGATTTCTCAGGCCCTGCTGGGCCGATTTGCATAATTTTTTTTTTGCTACACGCAGCTAGCACTTTGCTAGCTGCGTGTGCATACCGATCGCCGCCACTCCACGCCAATTCACCGCTACTCACCGCGCCGCCCCCCTCCCTCAGACCCCTTGCGCAGCCTGGCCTATCAGCGCCAGGCAGCGCTGAGGGGTGGATCGGGACTCCCAATGACGTCACGACGATGATGACGTCATCCCGCCCGTCGCCATGGCGACGGGGGAAGCCCTCCAGGAAATCCCGTTCTTTGAACGAGATTTCCTGATCGCAGCTCGCCGGAGGCAATCGAAGCGGGTGGGGCGATGCCGCTGCACAGCGGCTATCATGTAGCGAGCCCTGGGCTTTTTTTTAAAAACTGCTGCGCTGCCCCCTGGCGGTTTTTAATACACCGCCAGGAGGGTTAATGGGGTGGCAGAGGTCAGGTCATTTTCACAGGGAGAGACTGGTTACTGCTTCCTCCCACATTCTCAATGAAAACTTCCTGTGTTAAAGGACCACTATCACGAAAAAATGTAAAATGTAAAATACATGTAAATTCATACAAATAAGAAGCATGATTCTTCCAGAGTAAAATGAGCCATAAATTACTTTTCTCCTATGTTGCTGTCACTTACAGTAGGTAGTAGAAATCTGACAGAACCGACAGTCTCTTCTTGGGGGATTCTCAGCTAGAGATGTGGCGAACGTTTTCCGAACCGTTCGCCGGCGAACATCTCCAAATCCGTGGGGCTTTTACTACTTCTGGGTCACACTGACCCGGAGTAGAATGCCTGCGCTGCCCGGCGTCATGAACGACGTCACGCTCATGCGCAGAGAGTGCCCGGCAACAGGAGCGCGATCTAGGATGCGCTCCGCCGGGCAGTGCAGGTGTACTACTCCAGGTCAGTGCGACCCAGAAGTAGTAAAAGCTCCAGAGATGTTCGCCAGGCGAACAGTTCGCCGCATCTCTATTCTCTCAGCATGGCCTTTATTCTTTATAAAGACACTCTCCAAAAAGGCTCTATACAAAGATGCTGGCCAGCCTTCCAGCTGACTTCACACTTTTTTGGCAGTTGGACGGAGCAACCGCCATTCACTAAATGCTTTTGAAAATAAAGAAAACCCTGAGAACCCCCCACGAGAAGATGGACTACTCTTAAACCTGTCACTTCTGTCAGATTTCTACTACCTACTGTAAGTGACAGCAACATAGGAGAAAAGTAATTTGTGGCTCATTTTACTCTGGAAGAAATGTACTTCTTCTTTGAATGTGTTTACATGTATTTTAAATTTTACTATTTTCGCAATAGTGGTCCTTTAAAGAGACACTGAAGCGAAAAAAAACTATGATATTATGATTTATATGTGTAGTACAGCTAAGAAATAAAACATTAAGATCAGATACATCAGTCTAATTGTTTCCAGTACAGGAAGAGTTAAGAAACTCCAGTTGTTATCTCTATACAAAAAAGCCATTATCTCTACGACTTTCAAAAGTCGGGGAGAGGGCTGTTTTCTGACTTTTATTATCTCAACTGTTAGTTAACTATTTACTTTTCCTCTGGCAGAGGAGAGTTCATTAGTTCACAGACTGCTCTGAAAGAATCATTTTGAATGCTGAGTGTTGTGTAATCTGCACATATTAGAGAATGATGCAATGTTAGAAAAAACACTATATACCTGAAAATAAAAGTATGAGAATATTTTCTTTGCTGCTAATCTTCTAGTAATTATTCATAGTACACAACCAATTCATTATATCATATTTTTTCTTCGCTTCAGTGTCTCTTTAACGATGATAGGATTTTGTAGGGGGAATGGGCCTTAAGACCTATATCTCCTTAACCCGCACCCACCTCCCCCACACATATCTCCCCCACCTTCTAAGCCTAAAACAATGAAAAATGTAGCCCTCCCGGCTCCCGCCACTGTTACAGAAACACTCCATTGTTTAGTTACAACTGTTTTAAGATCATCTGTTGTGATTGTTCAAATTCTTATCAAAAGCATAAAAGAAAGAATATTTTAGATGAACGCTTAAGGCCCATACACACGGTGGATTTTTGCGAATGACGGGTCGTTTGAACGTCCCGTCGTTCAGTCGTCCGCACGCCAAATCGGGCGTGTATACAGACTGTCGTTCGGGTGATGAGACTGCTTTTGAGCGATCTGCCCGGCCTTTATGCTGGTTGCATGAAGAGATTTAATAATTATGATAAACCTTTGTAACGGTTTGATAAGCTATAAATGAGCATGTTACATTTGTCTTGAAACATATTATCATTATTTTGGATTTATATAGGGCCAGCATCTTCCGTGGTGCTGAACAATAAAGCATACACAACCGAGACAAATACAAATTTACAATAAAAACCATTGAAACAGAACATATCTTCGGTCTGCCTGCACAGAGTGTGATGTTTCTCCCATCCCTAAATAATTGTCAGAGTTTACAACAAATCACATCTTTTGGTCTCAGAAAATCTAACTGTTGTGTAAAAGAATAAATGTGAACATGCCCAGCTGACAGCGGGTTCCCAGACATCTGCAGGGCCGGAGCTGGCACCGTGCATGACTCCGCACTACAGTCACAGATTAAGTGTAAATCACATCATTTCACCTAACTGCTCCTAATCTACAGAAGAAAGAAACACATTTTGGATAATACATTTTCTTCAGATACTGATATCCAGAAGAATTTTGCATCTCAAATATAAAACAACCCTAAAGCCAGTAAAAAAAAAAAAAAAGAGTTAGCTACTTACCTATAGAGAGGGAAGGCATTGGATTCCATAGATCTTTCCCGATCCTCTCTATGCCCCCTCATTCTAATGCTGTCCCCCATTCACCTGGCACCTGTGGGAGTCCTTGGAAGGCTTCAGACGCACATCTGCAATGTGCATGCGCAAGCCTGGGCTCACATGTGTGCAGTATGGATCTGTGCAGAGCACGTATAAGTAGCAACGGTACCCAATTGCTCATTTTAGCAGTGCTCTTCATGGTAATGACGATGCCATGTGACCTGCTGTGATTATGAACCAGCACATCACATGACATCGCCATCGCCATGGAGATCGAAGCTCGAATGAGCAATTGGGTGAGTTATACCCAATCACTCCTTGGCCCCACAAGTCTGGTGGGAGGGAGAAGGAGCAGGTTAAATGCGGCCGATTGCAAAATAGTTTGCCCACCCCTGCACCGTGGCGTCCAGAGCCTTCCCTCTCCATAGGTATCTAGCTTTGTTTCTCACTTTAGGGTTGCTTTAAACACTTGAGAACCGGAGGTTTATACCCCCCCCCCCCCCCCCCCCCTTTCCTAGTGACCAGGCCATTTTTTACAATTCGGCACTTCACAACTTTATGCTAGGGTTTAGGGTTTATTGCTCGGTCATACTAACATGAATTTTACCTCCATTTCTTCTCACAAATAGAGCTTTCTTTTAGTGGCATTTGTTTGCTGCTGCAATTTGTATTTTTTTTTTTAAATTAATACAAAAAAATCTAACTTATTTTTTTTTTAAAAACTATTTTTTTTATTCCCCCTCCCCTAAATTGGCCCTAGGCAAAGATGCTAAACATACATAGGCTGTGGTAGGCATTAGATGGTAAGCCCTTCCGAGGGACAGTTAAGGGACAAGGACATCCTCTCTACAGCGCTGCGCAAGATATACAAAAGTTTCCTTTTTTTGTTGTAAAAAAACAGCCTGCCAGCTCCGATTGTGGGCTGTCAGGCTGATTGCTGCAGTCCCCTGTAAACAGTGACGGGAGCTCTTGAGAGCTCTGTCTAATCTCGATCCACACGAGATGACACAATATGGCGGTGCTGAGAAACAACTGATTCCCTCTGCCACTGCCAATCCGCGGCCACATTTTTGGGTCGGCAACAGGTTAAACTGTGGGGTACTTTAAAGGGACTCCAAGCAGTGCAGCAACTATGGAAAGATGCATACCATTTTGAAGCTCTCTTTCTCCTCTTTCCAATGATATATAAACCGCCACCCTTACGCCTTTTAGTTTTCGTTATTTTCACGATCGAAATCGCGGCCGCCATCTTGGATTCTTTACTCAGCTTTGTATTATGCAGGACGACACTTTCCCCAGTGTTGGCAGCTCCATTCAGTGCAATGCAATGAAATACAAGGAACCCAGGGGATATAATTACAAACATCATGCTGGTAGGTGTGAGGATATAATTAATTAGTTGTAGGTATGCTTAAAGGCATACCCACAGGCACTGCTCGGAGCCCCTTTAATGTAAATGTTAAAGTAAACCTGATGTGAAAAAGTTATATGCATGTGCTTATTCTTTATGCTTTCAGACACTTCTTGGTCTTGGTCACAGGTGGAGCAGTGAATGGGGCCTACAGCTTTCATGTACTTACATATTTAGGCAACTAAATGCTTCAAAATACCAGTGCCAAAAATACACAGTAGCTGACCCGACCATGCTGGCAATTACATCTATAGAAATATCTTTAAAAATAAAAAAAGAGAGATCCCCTAAAAAGCATTGACCCAGTAAGCTGTACAGTGAGTTGTGATGTCAAAAAGTATTATGTCAGCCATCACCTCATTCTTTTCCAGCCGACACTCCTCCATCATCTTGTCTCCTTGTTCTTGGAAAGTGATGATAATCAAAGCCACGAAGATATTGACAAAGAAGAAAGGAAAGACCACAAAGTAGACAACGTAGAAGATTGACATCTCCATGCGGTTACTGCGGCTGGGACCACGATCCTCCTCAGTCACATCCACAGAATGCTGCAGAACCCTTAGATAGGAAAAGGAATCATATTTTCTTGGCTATTCAATTAAGTTGAGATGCATTAATGATGAAGTTATCCAAGGAATGACACTTACTGAGGCCAGCCTTCTCCTGTAGACACAGTGAAGAGAGTAAGGAGAGCCCAAATGATGTTGTCATAGTGAAACTCATACCGCTTCCATTCTCTCCGTTTGACCTCCATCTTGTTTTTTTCATGATCTATGTAACTTCCTCTAAATTAATTGAGAATACAGTTAGTCCACAGTGACAACAATGAACAAGTCATTATCAAGTCCGGGTTTATACTAGTAGTGCCCCTAGGCCAACTTTCCTGTTGCTCCCCTTCCATGTGCAGCAGTGCCCCTCCCATTCCATGTGTAGCTCCTCACCCATATGTAACACCTATGCACAGCAGCAACTCTCTTTCATGTACGGCTCTCTGTCAGCAGTTTCGCTGTTCTATGTGTTGTTACCAATTGGCAGCCTTTCTTTTCAAGCAATATGCAGCAACCCCTCTTACATGCCCGGCTGCCCCTCTTCCCAGTCCAGCCACTTTGGGCTGCTGCGCCTAAGGCCTGGGCCTTTGTGACCTCCCCAGAAATCCAGCTCTGGTCATTTATTGATCTTAATTTTGATTTTAGACAAAAAAAAAAAATCTTGTGCGCAAGCCAGTTCTGCCATTACCAAAATACAATGTATCTGTGCGCTCACTCAGTTAGTGTCCAAATAGAATAATTTCAGTCATTTTACTTAAAGGATACCCAAAGTGACATGTGACATGATTAGATAGACATGTGTATGTACAGTGCCTACCATACAAATAACTATGCTGTGTTCCTTTTTTTCTTTCTCTGCCTGAAAGTGTGAAATATCAGGTATGTAAGAAGCTGACTCCGTCCTGACTCAGAGAGGAAGTGACTACAGTGGGACCCTCACTGATAAGAAATTCCTCTTTTTATCTCTTTCTTGCTCTCAGAAGCCATTTTCTGCTAGGAAAGTGGTTTATAGTTGGAAGTTCTTATCAGTGAGGGTCACACTGCAGTCACTTCCTGTCTCAGTCAGGACTGAGTCAGCCACTTACATACCTGATATTTAACTCTTTCAGGCAGAGAAAGAAAAAAGGAACACCGTATAGTTATTTGTGTGCTAGGCACTGTACATACACATGCCTATCTCATCATGTCACATGTCAGTTCGGGTATCCTTTAACTAAAAAGTCCTTTTGGATCGCAGCATCACTCATCAAGCATAAGATGTAATTCAGATATTCCTCCAAGACACTGCGCTCACAACTTCAATGAATCCTTATTCTAGAAATGACACTCGGAAAAAAGACAAAAAAATACCATAGCATAATACTGTTTGAATATATTGCCTCTTTCCACAACACCCAGTGCTGTAAGCAATATCCGTGTGTGTATCCACCAACATACAGGGTCTTACAGGTCCTCACCATATACTGTGGCTGCCAGGTCACAGACAGCTATAAAAGCCTCCAAACACATCCAAGTGCAAGCTCTCCTTAGTGTATCCAAGTGTCCCAAAACCAACACATGTGGGCTCTCACCTTCTTGAAATGCCGTCCAAATTATAAGAAAGCAACTGCGTTTGTTTTATCCCATCAGCAGCATACTTTCAGCAGACGGATCATCATAAGAGCAGCTTACTCTTGTACCCTAGCAAACCGAAGAGCCTCTCATAACGTAAAACCAAAAAATTATTTAAAATACTAAAAGATAGTGCACTCACATGCTCCAAGTATACACAAGCATAACATAAGATCAAAGATTAGTGATGATCGAACACCTAGGTGTTCGGGTTCGGTTAGGTTCGGCCGACGTCATCCAGCCCTCCTGCCCCCTCCTGCCAACAGGGGGCACCGGTCCTCCCGAGAGCTGGCCTGCCCCCCTCTGCCACCGCCGGGGGGGGGGGGGGGGCAGGCCGGCTCTCGGGAGGACCGGGCCCCTCTGGTGGCGGGAGGGGGCAGGCGGGCTGGTGGATGACATCAGCCGAACCTAACCAAACCCGAACACCTAGGTTTTCGATCATTACTATCAAAGATCAGCTTCCTCCATGCCAACTCTCCATGCCCGTAGCTCCGGTGTTGTGGAAAGAGGCAATATATTCAAACAGTATTATGCTATGGTATTTTTTGTCTTTTTTCTGAGTGACAGTTCTGCCATTCCCAATTTCATACCTGCAAACAGACAAGATTTCTGCCACGGTCATGTAAGCCATAGCCAAGACAAAAAGGGCGGGCTTACATATGGATGAACATTGCATACGGAGGGGAATTATGGACCTGCAAATGTAAAGTTAGGGTTGCAAATACTGGGGCAGCATATGAAATATAGGAGCTATTATGGGAAGGGGCTGATGTACATAGAGGTTGCATAGATGGAAGTGAAAGGCTTGGAAGAGGTAGTTGGCTATACATATAGGCGAGATGCTAGATAATAGATATTGGGAGTGACAGCAGTGACATAGATTTATGCATGAATATGCTAATCTTCAGGGGCACATTTCTGGAAAGGCCACAAAGGCCCGGGCCTTGGCAGCTAAAAATGAAAGAAGGGTTGCTGTGTATGAAAGAGGAGTCTGACAATGGGGAGCAAAACATGAAGAAGGGAAACTGATGCCCAGGGGAGTTGTTAATGAAAGAGAGGGGTTATTGTACATGGATAAACCGCATGGAAGAGGAGTCTGCACATGGGGGGGCGGGGGGGGGGGGGGTTTGCAGCTGCACATGAAAGCAGAAACACAACATACTTGGCCTAGGGGCTCAAAAAGTATACATCTGGCTTTGCACATCTTTGAAACTCTGATATCTCAAAATTAGCATATATCAGTCAGAAATCACACAATGCCAGTCAGAGATCACACAATGCCAGTCAGAGATCACACAGTGCCAGTCAGAGATCCCACAATGGCAGTCAGAGATCACACAATGCCAGTCAGAGATCACACAATGCCAGTCAGAGATCACACAATGCCAGTCAGAGATCACACAATGCCAGTCAGAGATCACACAAAGCCAGTCAGAGATCACACAAAGTCAGTCAGAGATCACACAGTGCCAGTCAGAGATCACACAAAGCCAGTCAGAGATCACACAATGTCAGTCAGAGATCACACAGTGCCAGTCAGAGATCACACAAAGTCAGTCAGAGATCACACAATGTCCGTCAGAGATAACACAATGTCAGTCAGAGATCACACAGTGCCAGTCAGAGATCACACAAAGTCAGTCAGAGACCACACAGTGCCAGTCAGAGATCACACAAAGTCAGTCAGAGATCACACAATGTCAGTCAGAGACCACACAGTGCCAGTCAGAGATCACACAAAGTCAGTCAGAGATCACACAATGCCAGTCAGAGATCACACAAAGTCAGTCAAAGATCACACAATGCCAGTCAGAGATCACACAATGTTAGTCAGAGATCACACAATGCCAGTCAGAGATCACACAATGTTAGTCAGAGATCACACAAAGCCAGTCAGAGATCACACAATGCCAGTCAGAGATAACACAATGTCAGTCAGAGATCGCACAATGCCAGTCAGAGATCACACAATGCCAGTCAGAGATCACACAAAGTCAGTCAGAGATCACACAATGCCAGTCAGAGATAACACAATGTCAGTCAGAGATCACACAATGCCAGTCAGAGATCACACAATGCCAGTCAGAGATCACACAAAGTCAGTCAGAGATCACACAATGCCAGTCAGAGATCACACAATGCCAGTCAGAGACCACACAATGCCAGTCAGAGATCACACAATGTTAGTCAGAGATCACACAAAGCCAGTCAGAGATCACACAATGCCAGTCAGAGATCACACAAACCAGTCAGAGATCACACAATGCCAGTCAGAGATCACACAATGTTAGTCAAAGATCACACAATGCCAGTCAGAGGCCACACAATCCCAGTCAGAGGCCACACAAAGTCAAATATCACACATTGCCAGTCAGAGATCACACAAAGTCAGTCAGAGATCACACAATGCCAGTCAGAGACCACACAATGCCAGTCAGAGATCACACAATGTCAGTCAAAGATCACACAATGCCAGTCAGAGATCACATAATGCCAGTCAGAGATCACACAATGCCAGTCAGAGATCACACAATGTCAGTCAGAGATCACACAATGTCAGTCAGAGATCACAAAATGTCAGTCAAAGATCACACAATGCCAGTCAGAGATCACACAATGCCAGTCAGAGATCACACGACAGTCAGAGATAACACAATGTCAGTCAGAGATCAAACAATGTCAGTCAGAGATCACACAATGCCAGTCAGAGATCACACAAAGTCAGTCAAAGATCACACAATGCCAGTCAGAGATCACACAATGCTAATCAGAGATCACACAAAGCCAGTCAGAGATCACACAATGTCAGTCAGAGATCACACAATGCCAGTCAGAGATCACACAAAGTCAGTAAGAGATCATACAATGCCAGTCAGAGATAACACAATGTCTGTCAGAGATCACACAATGTCAGTCAAAGATCACACAATGCCAGTCAGAGATCACACAATGCCAGTCAGAGATCACACAATGACAGTCAGAGATAACACAATGTCAGTCAGAGATCACACAATGTCAGTCAGAGATCACACAATGCCAGTCAGAGATCACACAAAGTCAGTCAAAGATCACACAATGCCAGTCAGAGATCACACAATGCCAGTCAGAGATCACACAATGTCAGTCAGAGATCACACAATGACAGTCAGAGATAACACAATGTCAGTCAGAGATCACACAAAGCCAGTCAGAGATCACACAATGTCAGTCAGAGGCCACACAATCCCAGTCAGAGGCCACACAAAGTCAAAGATCACACATTGCCAGTCAGAGATCACACAAAGTCAGTCAGAGACCACACAATGCCAGTCAGAGATCACACAATGCCAGTCAGAGACCACACAATGCCAGTCAGAGATCACACAATGCCAGTCAGAGATCACACAATGTCAGTCAGAGATCACACAATGCCAGTCAGAGATCACACAAAGTCAGTCAAAGATCACACAATGCCAGTCAGAGATCACACAATGCTAATCAGAGATCACACAAAGCCAGTCAGAGATCACACAATGTCAGTCAGAGATCACACAATGCCAGTCAGAGATCACACAAAGTCAGTAAGAGATCATACAATGCCAGTCAGAGATAACACAATGTCTGTCAGAGATCACACAATGTCAGTCAAAGATCACACAATGCCAGTCAGAGATCACACAATGCCAGTCAGAGATCACACAATGACAGTCAGAGATAACACAATGTCAGTCAGAGATCACACAATGTCAGTCAGAGATCACACAATGCCAGTCAGAGATCACACAAAGTCAGTCAAAGATCACACAATGCCAGTCAGAGATCACACAATGCCAGTCAGAGATCACACAATGTCAGTCAGAGATCACACAATGACAGTCAGAGATAACACAATGTCAGTCAGAGATCACACAAAGCCAGTCAGAGATCACACAATGTCAGTCAGAGGCCACACAATCCCAGTCAGAGGCCACACAAAGTCAAAGATCACACATTGCCAGTCAGAGATCACACAAAGTCAGTCAGAGACCACACAATGCCAGTCAGAGATCACACAATGCCAGTCAGAGACCACACAATGCCAGTCAGAGATCACACAATGCCAGTCAGAGATCACACAATGTCAGTCAGATATCACACAATGTCAGTCAGAGATCACAAAATGTCAGTCAAAGATCACACAATGACAGTCAGAGATCACACAATGACAGTCAGAGATAACACAATGTCAGTCAGAGATCACACAATGTCAGTCAGAGATCACACAATGCCAGTCAGAGATCACACAAAGTCAGTAAGAGATCATACAATGCCAGTCAGAGATAACACAATGTCTGTCAGAGATCACACAATGTCAGTCAAAGATCACACAATGCCAGTCAGAGATCACACAATGCCAGTCAGAGATCACACAATGACAGTCAGAGATAACACAATGTCAGTCAGAGATCACACAATGTCAGTCAGAGATCACACAATGCCAGTCAGAGATCACACAAAGTCAGTCAAAGATCACACAATGCCAGTCAGAGATCACACAATGCCAGTCAGAGATCACACAATGCCAGTCAGAGATTACACAATGTCAGTCAGAGATAACACAATGTCAGTCAGAGATCACACAAAGCCAGTCAGAGATCACACAATGTCAGTCAGAGGCCACACAATCCCAGTCAGAGGCCACACAAAGTCAAAGATCACACATTGCCAGTCAGAGATCACACAATGCCAGTCAGAGACCACACAATGCCAGTCAGAGATCACACAATGTCAGTCAAAGATCACACAATGCCAGTCAGAGATCACACAATGCCAGTCAGAGATCACACAATGTCAGTCAGAGATCACACAATGTCAGTCAGAGATCACAAAATGTCAGTCAAAGATCACACAATGCCAGTCAGAGATCACACAATGCCAGTCAGAGATCACACAATGACAGTCAGAGATAACACAATGTCAGTCAGAGATCACACAATGCCAGTCAGAGATCACACAAAGTCAGTCAGAGATCACACAATGCCAGTCAGAGATCACACAATGCGAATCAGAGATCACACAAAGTCAGTCAGAGATCACACAATGTCAGTCAGAGATCACACAATGCCAGTCAGAGATCACACAATGCCAGTCAGAGATAACACAATGTCAGTCAGAGATCACAGAATGTCAGTCAGAGATCACACAATGCCAGTCAGAGATCACACAAAGTCAGTCAGAGATCACACAATGCCAGTCAGAGATCACACAATGCCAGTCAGAGATCACACAATGCCAGTCAGAGATCACATAAAGGGCAGATCAGTAAAATCTATTTGTTCAGTAAAATACCTAATTCGGTATTTTACACTTTTTTACCAAATTCACAAAAGATTTTGCGCATGAGGCAGAAGTTCGGTAATTTACCGAACAAACATGCCTCAATTCACTAAGCCCTGCTCGGTAAGTGTGACTTACGAGCAAGTAGTAGGTCAGCTGAGAGGCAGGGAACAACTGCATGTTTCACTCGGAGGTTTTCTCTCCTGTGCATCCCTGTCATCCCTTTAGATATGCTGCTGCCACCAGGGGGAGCTCTTCTATATGCCATAATAAAGATTTTCAAATGTAAAGGGATGCAAAAAAGCCCCCCATAAGTCACCTTCCTCTACACTGATACAGTAAAAGTCCCGCAACATACCCCTTACCTTCAAATCAGAAGTAGGGCTGTGTGACTCTCCCTATTGGCTGCCTGGCTCGCGTACGTTAAAAAGGGGCGCTGGGAAAAAAGGGCGCCGGGTTTTTAACGATAAGCATGGATAACGTTTAAAAATGTATTGTACTGTTTTTCGTTTAAAATTAATGTTTTTAAAAGTTATAAATCATTAAATAATGTGCATTAAATCGGCAATTGTAAAAACGTTAATCTTTCGTTTAAATAGTAAAACGTATAATAACGTTTAAAAAAAAAATTACGAAGTAACCCTCCCTGTACCTACCCCTAACCCCTAGACCCCCCTGTTGATGCCTAAACCTAAGACCCCCCCTGTTGGTGCCTAAGTAACCCTCCCTGTACCTACCCCTAACCCCTAGACCCCCCTGTTAGTGCCTAAACCTAAGACCCCCCTGTTGGTGCCTAAACCTAAGACCCCCCTGTTAGTGCCTAAACCTAAGACCCCCCTGTTGGTGCCTAAACCTAAGACCCCCCTGTTGGTGCCTAAACCTAAGACCCCCCTGTTGGTGCCTAAACCTAAGACCCCCTGTTGGTGCCTAAACCTAAGACCCCCCTGTTGGTGCCTAAACCTAAGACCCCCCTTTTGGTGCCTAAACCTAAGACCCCCTGTTGGTGCCTAAACCTAAGACCCCCCTGTTGGTGCCTAAACCTAAGACCCCCCTGTTGGTTTTTTCGTTTAAAAATAATGTAAAAAAAAAAAAAAAAAAAAGTACTGTTTTTCGTTTAAAAATAATGTTTGGAAAAAATATTGTACTGTTTTTCGTTTAAAAATAATATTTAAAAATGTATAAATCATTAAATAATGTGTAATCATGAGAAACAGTAATAAAACATTAAGTCTCCGGGCGCCGCTTTTAAAACGTTAGTTTTCTCCGGCGCCCTTTTTTCCTATCGGGCGCCCATGAAACGATATTTATTATAGGAGTGAATGGCGGCGCCCGATTTGTCCACTAGCCTCAGGCGCCCGAATTTACTGTTTCCGCCTGGCTCTCCCCAAAGGCTGTCTGTCAGGTTACCGCACAGAGACAGCATGGAGAGAGACAGTTATCGGCTGCTGTGAGCTGGAGAAAAATACTGAACACTTTTGTCTGTTAAACCGATGGAGGAAATCTTTGGGAATTGCAATTTCTTGACATCTATTGAGGCAATTACTGCACAAGTCGGTAATTTACCTCACTAGTCGGTGACTCTAATTATCACACAATGGCCTCAATCCACTAAGCTTTATCAAACACTTTATCAAACGTTTGATAATTTACCTCATGGGTAAAATCTAGTTTTGAATTTACTAAGGTGTTATATATTTATCAAATGTTTTATCAATGAAACGTTCAATAAATCTATAACTCCTTAATGAATTCAAAATTAGATTTTACCCGTAAGGTAAATTATCAAACGTTTGATAAAGTGTTAGATAAAGCTTAGTGAATTGAGGCCAATGTCAATCAGAGATCACACAAAGTCAGTCAGAGATCACACAATGCTAGTCAGAGATCACACAATGCCAGTCACGGATCACACAACGCCAGTCAGAGGCCACACAATCCCAGTCAGAGGCCACACAAAGTGAAAGATCACACAATGCTAGTCAGAGATCACTCAATGCCATTCAGAGACCACACAATGTTAGTCAGAGATCAAACAAAGTCAGTCAGAGATCACACTATATCAGTCAGAGATCACACAATGCCAGTCAGAGATCACACAACATCATCCAGAGATCACACAATGCCAGTCAGAGATCACACAATGCCAGTCAGTGATCACACATTGCCAGTCAGATATCACATATTGCCAGTCAGAGATCACACAACATCATCCAGGGATCACACAATGACAGTTAGAGATCACTCAATGCTATTCAGAGACCACACAATGTCAGTCAGAGATCACACAATTACAGTCAGAGATCACACAATGCCAGTCAGAGACCACACGATGTCAGTCAGAGATCACACAATGTCAGTCAGAGATCACACAATGCCAGTCAGAGATCACACAATGCCAGTCAGAGATCACACAATGCCAGTCAGAGATCACACAATGTCAGTCAGAGATCACACAATGCCAGTCAGAGATCACACAATGTCAGTCAGAGATCACACAATGTCAGTCAGAGATCACACAATGCCAGAGATCACTCTATGCCGGTCAGAGATCACACAAAGTCGGTCAGAGATCACACAATGCCAGTCAGAGATCACACAATGCGAGTCAGAGATCACACAATGCCAGTCAGAGATGCTTGTGTTCATAATGTCATTGCTTGAATTCTGCCTCTCCCATTCTTACTTTAGGTTTGGGGACGATTTTTACCTGCAGACCCTCGGGGTGCCAATGGGGGCCCCCTATGCACCCAGTGTAGCTAATTTGGTGATGTCGGACTTTGAGAGAACTTTGAGAGAACATATTTTATTGGTGCTGGGGCCCCTACTGGCATTAGAGGTTACTGCAGGTTTATTGACGACCTATTCTTCGGGTGGTCAGGTACAGAGGAGGAGTTGTGCCGGTTTTTCAGTACAGTGAATGATATACATGAAACTATTAAATTTAAAATGGAGTACAATGCCCATTCACTACATTTCCTTGATGTTGAGGTTAGGAAGAAGTCGGGACACTTTGAAACCGACCTTTACAGAAAAGAAACCGATAAAAATGGATATTTATTGGCCAACAGTTGCCACCCTAAACCTCTGGTGAATGGGCTCCCTAAGAGTCAATATGTTAGAATACGGAGGATTACATCCTCCGATGAACTGTATGCGAAGCAGGCACGGCTCCTCACGCAAGATTTTGTTAAAAGGGGCTATAGTAAATTTAGATGTGAGGAAATAGCAGCAGAGGTGGGAGGTTTGGATCGTGAAGCATTGAGAACATATAATAGGGAGAAACAGGACGAGAGCAATGAAGTCAATTTTGTTACTACTTTTTGTCGAGAATCGACTGTTCTGCGAGATACGATGTCTAAGTTTTGGCCGGTGATTGAGGCTGATCCCCAGTTATCCACCATTTGCAGAAACCCTCCTAGATTTGTATATAGAAGGAGTAAATCTATTAGGGACCATCTTGTCCGTGCTGATATAGGGAGAACAGGGGGGCCCACACAAATGTTTTTAGGAACACCAAGAGTAGGCACCTTTCCCTGTCTGCATTGCCAAAATTGTAATGGTATCATTAGGGGGGCTGAGGTTAGACATCCACGACAGGGTACCCCGATACCCCTTAAAGATTATGCGACATGTGATACCAAAGGGGTGGTTTATTATATTAAATGCCCCTGCGGGTTGGCCTATGTAGGGCAGACTAAGAGAGACGTCAAGTCTCGACTTAATGAACATAGGAGCAATATACAGAACCCCAATATAAATAAAAGGGGGGAGGAGGAAAGAAATCGGGATCCCCCCTTAGCAAGGCATTTCAAGGAATGTGGACACAGGGTGAGTCAGCTGAGATGGATGGTGCTAGAGGTGGTGCAGTTCCATGAGGGCCAGGATCGCAGGACCACTTTATTAAGACGTGAAGCCTGGTGGATGGAAAAACTGGGTACTCAGTCACCGTATGGCCTTAACGAAGACTTTAGTCTTAGGTGCTTCTTATGAGTATATATTTTTGCCGCTCTCTTACCCTTTAAGGGTTATATGTACCTTTAAGTATGTGCCCGCCCCCCAATTAGTTTGGGTGTGGTGTGTAAGTAAAGTTTTATATATATTCACTATGTGTTGCCAGATGACTTGAGCACTTGAGAAAGGGCCTCTGCCCGAAACGTTGTGCTTTTCAGTGTGCTGTAGCACCGCTATATAAAAATAAATATTTCGCTGTAATTCACTTTGGAGGGTCGAGTCCTTGTGGAACGTTGATTGTTTGGACTATAGGTGAGGTGTGATGGGCCTCTGACCGCATTGGACTCCCCGTGTGACACAAAGACTCCTCTGTGGCCGGCAGGGACGCTTTGCTTTTGGATGCCAGTCAGAGATCACACAATTTCAGTCAGAGATCACACAATGCCAGTCAGAGATCACACAATGTCAGTCAGAGATCACACAATGCCAGAGATCACTCTATGCCGGTCAGAGATCACACAAAGTCAGTCAGAGATCACACAATGCCAGTCAGAGATCACACAAAGTCAGAGATCACACAATGCCAGAGATCACACAATGCCAGAGATCATACAATGCCAGAGATCACACAATGCCAGAGATCACTCTATGCCAGTCAGAGACCACACAATGTTAGTCAGAGATCACACAATGTCAGTCAGAGATCACACAATGCCAGTCAGAGATCACACAACATCATCCAAAGATCACACAATGCCAGTCAGAGATCACACAACATCATTCAGAGATCACACAACATCAGCCAGATATCACACAACATCAGCCAGAAATCACACAATGTCAGAGATTCGCTAGTAAGAACTGCAGTAAGTCATATTGCTTTGCTTTGATCCTTTTGTTTTAACTTCCCACATGAATATCATCAGCGCTCTGCCCTTGCCATGGTGAGATCAGTGCAGCAGACAGACAGTAATGAAATGATTCATTGATGAGAGCATTATGTATATGAATTTCGCTGTACATTTCTGATTGCATTGTAGAGGAGCAACACATCCCCAGAGGCACATTAATTCTCCAGACGTACATGCATTCCTTCTCTGTATCCTTTGAGCTGTCTGTGCAGTAGTAGAACTTGCCCTTGAAGAGTTGAACAGCGATGACGGCGAATATAAACATGAAGAGCTTGTACACGATGAGGATATTAAAGACATTCTTCAAAGAGTTAACCACACAATCAAACACTGCCTGGGGAGAAAATCACATATTCAGTTTTTACAAGGAAAATGGAACATGCTATGGATCATTATAAAGAGACAAAATCTTTTATAGATATGTTAGCTTGAGTGATGAATAATGTGCACTATAACAGATATGTTAACTTTAGTGATGAAAAATGTGCACTAATGCACTATATAGGTAGATGTACTGTATATGACACTGGCTCTAATGTTTCATCTGTTTCAAGGAATAGCCATCTGTGTGGCCCATAGAAGTCAATCTCCATCCTTTCCTGGACTTAAAGGGACTCCGAGCACCTTTCATAGGAATGCCTTTGAGACTCCGACCAGTACTGCAAAGTACTTAAAGATGCATACCTTTCTGTAGCTTGTGCTCTCCTCTTTTATTTGTTGCCTGAATCGCCATTCTACACCAAATAGTTTTCGTTCGATTTTAATTTAAAAATTGCGGCTGCCATCTTGGCTATGTTATAACTTCCGGGTCACCCCTGTCTTTTCTGTTAGAGGAGTGCATCACTGAATGAAGCAGGAAGAGGAAGTGACACGCATGGCCATTGCAAGATGCTCCTCCAGATGGGTCATAGCACGACTTTGTTGGAAGTCGTCTGGCTTAAAGGCATGCCCATGAGAGGTGCTCAGAGTCCCTTTAAAGTGTACCCAAGGCAAAAAAAAAAAAAGATACTTACCTAAGAAGAATGAAGCCTATGGATCCTGCAGAGGCTTCTCACGTCCTCCTGGCCCTCACTGTTGCCATGGACAGACCCCTGAAAGAGCTTGTCAGATCTCTGATCCTGACCACACTCCTTTTCATGCACGAAAGTGGCTGCATGAGCGACTCTTCATGAAGAGGAGCACGGTTGTGATCTTCAGCAGAATCCTGGACAGTGGTCTCTAGGAAGACACAGGAAGCATTTGGAGATCCAGATTCTTCCCTTTTCTTAGTTAAGTATCTTGTATTTTCACGTTAGGGTCACCTTGGGTTTACTTTAAGAAGTTGGCTGCTTTATGTACATAGCTACATAGTTATTTTGGTTGAAAAAAGACATACGTCCATCGAGTTCAACCAGTACAAAGTACAACACCAGCCTGCTCCCTCACATATCCCTGTTGATCCAGAGGAAGGCGAAAAAACCCTTACAAGGCATGGTCCAATTAGCCCCAAAAGGGAAAAATTCCTTCCCGACTCCAGATGGCAATCAGATAAAATCCCTGGATCAACATCATTAGGCATTGTGTTATGTAATAACACAATATGCCATTGAGAAAATAATTTAACTACATATAGTATAAAAAGTCAGATCACTGACAAAGGGGATCTAACTACAAATCATGGAGCCTGATAACCAGTGGTGTAGCTAAGGAGATATGGACCACATGTTTGAGATTTACTTTGGGACCCCTTAAAGAGAAACCGTAACCAAGAAATGAACTTCATCCCAATCAGGAGCTGATACCCCCTTTAGCATGAGAAATCTATTCCTTTTCACAATCGGTTCATCATGGGGCTCTGTATGGCTGATATTGTGTAGAAACCCCTCCAACAGGAAACTGTGAGGACCATGGTCCTGGCAGTTTCCTTTCTGTGAACCTCATTGCATTGTGGGAAATAGCTGTTTACAGCTGTTTTCAACTGCCAAAAAAGCAAGCAGCAACTTCTTCCACTGACATCTCCTGTCAGCAGTAAAAATGTCACCATGTGATAAATGTCAGAATGTAAATCAGGGAGAGGAAATATTTTACAATGGGCAAACAATGACTAAATCATTTCTACATAATTATTGTAAAAATTAAGCACTTTTTTATTACATTATTTTCACTGGAGTTTCTCTTTAAGCTCCCTGATACATGACAATTTATATAGTGCATGAAAACCTGCTAGGGACAGCTATCATGTCAGAGACATGGGGAGAGGAACAGTTTGTTAATGATTACCAGGATTACCAGAATTCGAAATAAATATACAAGTAATTATTACCTGCATAGCACAGATGAAGAGCTAATACAGGATCTGAATGAGAGCTGCTGGTGGGCACAACCTCTGAATTTCCTATTGATATGCCACTACCTACAACGTATCTTTGATGGGGAGACCCGTGTGTGTAAGAATGACTGTTATAGATCGATAGACTGATTGTTGTTAGTGCCACATTTGTCTTCTTCCACAATTTAGAATATCTTTATTTAGTAGCAGAAGTTAAAATTCCACAAAATATGGTGAGTGAGTCAAGCTGGGTTTACAACGTATTATAAAAAGCTACACACAGCATAAAATAAAAGGTATAATAGCTTTTCCACTGTTCTTCTGTAGTAAAGTTCTTCTTGAGAAAGAAAGAGATAAAGTTAATTAAGTGTTCTAAAGGAAGAATGTTTTTTTGATGTTCAGAGCAACCCGATAGATGTTTCATGTCTTAAGTACCTTTTCAATTCCAGTTCTCTTTAGCACAATGTAAATACTTGAGAAAGCACCCATTGCATGCTGTTGTATATATCAGTAAAAAAATGATATGTATAATCAATAGATTGGGTGATTATAAAAAAAAAAAAAAAAAAAACATTGAATGTAACAAAAATCTACCATGGTCAGAGTACACCTGACCAAATATTTAAATTGTAATATCAAATGTAAATTAATTCAAAAAAACATTTTTCAGATCGGTATAGGAGGGCGTATTATTGAACTAATGGGAATCCTGAGAAGCAAATCTAAACAAGCGCAAATGCAAATTCCAAATTTCTTGCTAGGGCTTACCCAAACTTGCTCTTGAGGCAGGGGCGTAACTAGACTTAATAGGGCCCCCCTGCAAAGATCATAGCATGGAGCCCTCTTGGTTCCTGAACACCATGCGGGTTACGTGATTGGGAGCCGGAGAATGGCAACAAAGGGTTCTGCTGTATGCAGGGGTTGACTTTACTGTTAGAGTCGGTTTCAATAGGGTGCCACGTCCATTTGTGAATCGGCCCTGGCTAAGCCACAGCTTTGGGTGCCAAGGCCGAAGGATGTATGCTGCAGGAAAACTGGCAAACCTATAAGAAACGTTTTCCCACCAGACTCACATGCTAGCCTAGGAGAAGCTGCTTAAGGCAAGTTGAGTATTTAGGTCTACACGGGTACGCAAATGCAGGGAGGCACTCCAAAAACTACAGTCTGCAAAAATTCAACCATGGCAGCTATCATACCTATTTAAGCGCTGGAGCTTGGTCACTTGTGACCTAGGTCATTTGGTGCCATTTCATTTCTAAGTGCCATTTATTACAAAGTACTTTACAACTTACCAAGAATTTACCAACAATTCACCCAGGAATTCAAACAGGATTCAACAGCCACAGGACACTGCTGGAACCTACTACTCTGCATCCAGAACTGCCTCCAATGCTATTGCTAAAAATGCCACTGCTGGACATACAGTATGTTGCACAGCCAAGTAGACTCTGCTTCTTTATTTACACAGGTTTGCTTGCACTAACTGCATACTCATATAAACTGTTTAGTGGTTGGAAATTTCCTGGTTATAATCAGAGGCCATTACCATGTTTTCTGCGCCTTTTCTTATGTTCTGCCTGTCTGCAAACATCTACAAGTTGCATTGCAATATGCATCCTCCCAGTGTACTACACTCCATATTCATTTCACCTGCTCTGCTTTCCTCACCTTACTCAGCTTCTCATGAGCTGTTAGCTCTCCTGAAATCTCTCTCTCCCCCCAGCAGCTCAAAAAACTCACAAACATTTAAATCCCATTCCCATTTGCTTATGCTCTCCCTCCTACTCTTACTTGCAGCTGGTGATATATCACCTAACCCTGGGCCACAGCTTGCTGCCGGACAAGCATCCCCTGCTCACCTGCTTCACACACTTTACAGCCCTCTGTCCACAAATAACGACCATCCTCGCCCCAACCTTATTTCCATCCATCCCACCCACCCACACACACATACTCCCCCTACCCTGCGGTCTCTGGAATGCCAGATCCGTCCGCAATAAACTTATGCTGGGCATACACAGCTCATTTGTGCGCCAGTATAGAGCAAGCGGGTCGATGCTGGCGTGTCACCGCTCGTCCGTACGGATCAATTCCCGCTCGTCCCCGTAACTAGCGCTTCGTTTTTTCTATTGTTCTGCCCGCTGGTCTCGAGCGGGCAATCGGACCTGTCAGAAATGATCAATCGAGCCATCAGGAGTATCGAGCCATGTATGCCCAGCATTACAGCGGTCCACAACCTCTTCCTCTCCAAATCCCTCACCATCCTCGCACTCACTGAGACATGGCTCCCTACAATTCACATAATTCAAGGCCCTCACCATCCGCCTCTACCACCCCCTCCATGCCATTGTTGCTGTCTTATACCGCCCTCCGGGCTCCACCCCACAATTTCTCAATGACCTTGCCTCCTGGCTCCCTCACATCCTCTTCTCTGACCTCTCCACCATCATCCTTGGGGATTTAAATATTCCCATCGATGAAGCCCAGAACTCCGTTGTGACCTGGCTACTCACCATTGCCAACTCACTTGGCCTAGTACAACACACCAATGCCCCCACTCACACTGCAGGTCATACTCTCGACCTTATATTCACTAAATCCACCACCATGGCAGACCTTGACATCGCACCCTTTCCACCCTCAGACCATCACCTTCTCACCTTCAACCTCCTCACAGAAGGCACCTCCAAACTACCTGCCCACCCACCTGGTCGATGGCAGCGAGACCTACGCAAGCTCAACCCTAGCGTCCTTGCTGACCCCCTCCATGCCCTCTCCTCCACTCTCCCCACCCTAACCTGTCCTAATCTTGCTGCAGCTCAGTATCGCCAAACTCTCTCATCAGCCTTAGAGAAAGCTGCTGCACCAATATTCCACCGCAACCACCCCCCTAACCCCCAACACTGGTGCACTACCCATACTTGCAACCTCCAGAGGAAAACACGCATCACTGAACGGAAATGGAGGAAAACTAGACTTAACCAGGATTTCCTACAGTACAAGACTAACCTGCTGCAGTTCCACACTGCCCTTGCTCATGCGAAGTAGGAATACTTTACCAAGCTCATCGGAGCACAAGGTTCCAACCCCCGGTGTCCATTTGCCACTTTTCAACTCCCTTCTTAAACCTACCCACCACCCTCCGTTTCCTTCCTCTCTGCCACAGATTTAGCCACCCACTTCACCAACAAAATTGTCTCCATCCGTCAGGAAATATCCAATCTTCAATCTTCACCTCCCACCCCCTCCCAACCAGCTCCTCCTCCACCCTATCCTCCCCTCACCTCCTTCACTCCTACTACCACTGAGGAAGTCAACCACCTACTGCAGACTTCCCATACCACTACTTCCCCTCTGGACCCCATCCCTTCTGATTTACTCCAGCCTCACTTCACGGAATTGGCCCCAGTCCTCACTACCCTGTTTAACCTCTCCCTATCCACAGGCACCTTCCCCTCAGACTTCAAACAGACCACTGTACTACCCCTGCTCAAGAAATCCTCCCTCGACCCCTCGCTATCCTCCAACTACCACCCTATCTCCTTCCTCCCCTTTGCCTCAAAACTCCTTGAGCGTCTGGTTCACAAACGCCTGGCCCAGTACCTCAATGCCAACTCACTGCTAGACCCACTACAATCTGGATTTCGGCCTGCCCACTCAACCGAAACTGCTCTCACCAAAGTAGTCAATGACCTTGCCTTAGCTAAAGCTAAATACACCATTCTCCTCCTCCTTGACCTTTCAGTAGCTTTTGGCACAGTAGATCATCCCCTACTCCTCCAGTCCCTCCAGTCCATGGACATTCACAATCTCACCCTGACCTGGCTTTCATCCTACCTCCTTCACGACCGCCTTCAATGAGTCCTCGTCCACCCTCAACCACCTCTCGGTGGGAGTCCCCCAAGGCTCAGTCCTTGGCCCCCTACTGTTCACCCTATACACATACTCCATTGGCAAGGTTATCTCCTCCATGGGCTTTAACTATCATCTGTATGCAGATGACACCCAGATCTACCTCCACACCCCTGACATATCCACCACTACCATGGACAAGGTTTCCTCCTGCCTATCACCCATCTCCTCCTGGATGTCCTCTAGGTTCCTGAAACTAAATCTAGACAAAACAGAATTTATGATCTTCCCACCCCGGCCATCCATGAACCTCCCAGATGTGCATGTCACTGTCAACCACAGTACCATTCGCCCTACCTCTCAAGCCCGCTGTCTGGGTGTCACCCTGGACTCCGCACTCTCCTTCACTACCTACATCCAAAACCTCACAAAGTCCTGCAACTTCCACCTTCGTAACATCTGTAAGATTCGCCCTTTGCTAACCTCTGCCACCACCAAACTCCTCATCCATGCCCTCATAATTTCCCGCCTTGACTACTGCAATGCCCTTCTGTCTGGTCTCCCTATGACCCGAATAGCCCCACTGCAGTCCATCATGAATGCGGCAGCCAGAATTATCCACTGCTCCCCTCCTTGAATCCCTCCACTGGCTTCCTATCCAGTCCAGAATCAGATTCAAGATACTGTGTCTGACCTACAAATCTGTTCACAAAACCTGTCCAACCTAGATTTCCGATCTTACTCTGAGGTACACACCTAGCAGTAGCCGCTCACTCCGCTCTTCCAGTGAACTTCGCCTGACCGCCCCCCGCATCACCCAGTCCCATGCACACCTCCAGGACTTCTCAAGAGCTGCTCCAACACTATGGAACTCCCTACCTCCACCCATTAGGGCAGCCCCCTCCTTCAACATCTTTAAGAAGGCCCTCAAAACTCACCTTTTCACTCTGGTCTAATACCCCTCACAAGTGCTCTAAACCCACAGCTGAACTCTGGTCCCCTACCTTTCGTGTCCTTGCCTCTCCCTCTAGATTGTAAGCCTTTGGGCAGGGTCCTCCTCCTTTTATGTCCTACCTGATCATGCACCTCCATTACTGTGAACCCATGCTATGCATCTGAGTGAACCTAACTTGCCTAATCTCCATGCTCCCATCCAGTGACTGACTAAGCATTCCTTGTACTCATACTGTGCTGCATGATCTGTTTTTTCTTGTATTCCTGTATTGTCATATTGCTGTATGTCACCCCTACATATTGTCTGTAACCTAAACTAATGTCCAGCACTGCGTAATATGTTGGCGCTTTATAAATACAATAAATAAAAAGTTTCCATATGTTAATAGCTTTTATAAATACCAGGAAGTGGTGCTGCAAATAGCAATATCTGCCTTCTCAGCACATCCCACAGTAGCTTGTTAAACTTTCTACATAGACACAGTATACATCCATCCTAAGGGTTTTTATGTAAAGTAGGCTATCCTAGGGTAATACCATTGCCCTGACATTGAAGTTGCAAGACATAGATAAGAAATGCTTCAAATCCTTTTGTTGTCACTCTCTGGTGCTCATTACCTTCAGCTTGGGCAGTCGCTTGATGGTTTTCAATGGACGCAGCACTCGGAGAACACGTAGAGACTTAATGGTTTTGATGTCTCTGCCTTTGTTAGTCCTGCGAGATGCACCAAAAGTAAATTACAAACAATGCAAAGAAGATTGTGGAACCATATACCTCATCACATAATAAATCCAAACCAGATGACTGCCAGAAACATCTACATTAAACACCAAACAATTGCATTCCCCTGTGCTACACAGAGAAGAAAGTAGCCTGCGTTGTGAATTTCCCTTGTGACTTGAGGCCCAAGATGGAACGAGACAAATTCTAATGGCAATCAGAATGACAAGTGAGCATAAACAGTGCATAGACACAAAGAGCTGGGCCAGATGTGCTCAGAAACACATTGCAACTTGCTTTCTATTCTCTTTGGATTAAGCTGCAGGTCAGGCCAGTTAGGTTGACCATCTAATGCAAAAAGAAGGAAGAATGATAGATGTTAGAATATATTTTAAAGAATCTCTGCATTTGAGTAGAAGCCATGTGTCTACATGAGGAGGTGGTGAGACTTTGTAGAACATTTGTAAGACCTCCACCCCTCTAACAGAAGTAGCAGAAGAGGTCAAAGTTAGTGATGATGGCAATATGCTATGTATGATTATGGAGAATTTTGTGTAAAATTTTCCAATTACAATACAGCCACACATTATTACTATTTAGAAATCCAATTGATTTTGTGTAATTTATTCATAATCCTTTGCACTGACTTAAATGAATCATCAGTCATTATGTGCTATCCCATGAAATACTTACCCGAGGCTTTCTCCAGCCCCTTGCAGCCGACATGTCCCAAGCATCATACCCGCTCGCAGCCTGCCAGCCCAGGGTCCCAGCTGGTGCAGAGGCTGACCTTCTCTACTGCGGCTGTGCGAGCGCCGATGTCAATCAATTCCACGTTGTCCACAGTGTACTGCACAGGCTCAGTAGTTCTGCGCCTGCACAGTACGCTGCGGACAACATGGACTTGACTGACAGTGGCGCTCACGCTGGCGCAGTAGAGGACAACCTTGAAGTTGGCCTCTGCACCAGCGGGGACCTCGGGCAGCAGCTGGGAGCAGAGATGCTGAGTGGGATATGTCCGCGGCAAGGGGCTGGAGGAAGCCCCGGGTAAGTATTTCATGAGGTAGCACATATTAACTGATGATTCCTTTAAGCAGTTAATAGAAAAGCCCCCATACATACTATCATCACCAAAACCGCTAAAGTTGGCATGAAATTCCAGGAAATGATGTGCAATTCTGAAATTAAGGTTCCTGGTTATGGTTACAACCAACATTAATTATGATTTTATCTAAGATTTCACATTACGATTTTGCACTGCTATCGCGAATTACGATTATACAGATTTCATGCTCATCACCAGTTTAATATAGTTGCTTTCCTAATTTGTCTTGTTCAATGTAGGGCTTAGTTGGGCTTTAGTGAATCCGAATATTATATGATCATTGTAAAATAATATCCAAGTCATCAGAAACAAAACTAAATGTATATGGGGTGCTAGAGACCTTCTCAGACTCGTGAACATAGACAGAAAATGCTTAGTTAACAGTCTATCGTGCTGTTGTGAAGCTCCAGTGTTCCAGCCCTGTCCAAATACTTATATCATCAGTAGGCGATTGTCTTTCAATAGCATAGTTCAACTTTAAGCTCCAGGCACCAGCGGTTCATAGGTCTGTTCTGAGGACCCCCACCCGTATACCCCACTTACAAGATGTAGCAGCCAATAGTGGGCTTATTGGGCTATCAGCCACCCCACAGCCTCTCTGGTAGGATTGCATGTCGCTTGTCTCCTTTCCGGGCTCAGGGCCAGGTATGAGAATTTTGAAGACAGCTATGTATAAGCAATAGAAATCACCCAACAATTGACCTAAACAATTCATTCCTTCTATATTTTAACTTCTCACTTTGAAATGTATTGATTTACTCCCCCCCCCCACACACACACACACACTATTATCTTTCAGTAAAGTTCATCTTTAAAGTAGGCTACAATTTTCCAATTCACAAGATGGGGGTGGGTCACCAAAATGGCCAGAGACGGCCTTACTTTACTGTGTATGTTTTCATAATTCTAATACATTATTTTTCTTTACAGATGATTGACCTTGGTTTAGCAACAACACTTGAAGGCAGCTCAGCATCTTTTTCACCCTATTTAGCTCATTAAACAGTTTGAATACATTAGCAGGCCAGAATTTGCTAATGTATTCAAACTGTTTAATGAGCTAAATAGGGTGAAAAAGATGCTGAGCTGCCTTCAAGTGTTGTTGCTAAACCAAGGCAATTAAGAACATTACGTCTAGTGTGCAACTAACTATGGCCCTCTTTAAACTATATGGCCCTCTTTAAACTCCTAATTTAGTATTTTTTCATCATAAATAAGGGGAAATGAAACATCTACCCATCACTGTTTGAAAAGCCCCCATGCCAGATACGTTACATACTTTTAGCTCAACAAGTGTGACACAACCACTGGAACACACATATTTGGGCCGTGTTCAGCTAGGGGTCTGGGGACTAAATCTTACCCTCATCAAGCGACCCCTGAATGGTAGGAGTAAAAAAGCAGTCTTGGTCGTAAGGTTCACTTACTGCTTCCGTAGCAGCAACACCAAGCATTCCTTACTACAGTTAAGGTTATCGTAGACAGATTGCTTGAGAATTATCTTGTGGATTGAGTAGGGCACGTCAAACATGTGGGTCATACTGGTAAGAGCCTTTGAATTAGGGATTTCAGCCTTTGACCAGGGTTCAAATCCCAGCTCAAGCCAGTATGTAAAACTATAAGGAGTCTTTGGGTAAGGATCCCTAATGGTCCTGGTCACCCTTGGAGCATCTCCTGTGGTTGCAGCTCTGGCGCTTTGAGTCCCCCAGGAGAAAAGCGCATTATAAATGTCCTGTGTCTTTTCATGTGTCTGTGTCTTCAAAAAACTGAACAATATGCTACAGTATGCTTCTTATGTCCATGGGTAAGGTTGAGTCAATGCTAACTTCAGCCCGAAAATGCCTGTCCAATTTGAGGCCATGCTGACCTGAAAAAATATGATATTTACAGCGGAAAATGTGGCTTTTTTGGTGCCATTCCCATATTGCCTAGGGCCCTCCAATCACAGGTGTATCCTCTCCTTCATCTTGGTGGTGGCAAACAGCTGAATGGCTGCCTGACACCACAGCATCACAGGCAGCCATATCCCTATATAAGCAGAGAGCTTGGCTGCCTACAGCACTGGTGAGATGATCTTTGCTAGTGCAACAGCTCTTCTGTGTCCCTGGCTGCAGCTTGTGTGAACAACTTCAGTTGTTGTTTAATTGCTGATAGCTAGCTAGCTAGCTAGCTAGCTAGCTAGCTAGCTAGATAGATAGATAGATAGATAGATCAATAAATCCAAAGCACTTTAGCACCATTACTTGAGAGAGAGAGATAGTCCCAGAGCAGCATTCCACATTGTGCTGTATGTGACTCCAAAACTTCCTCCTTCCAATCCGGACAGCAACAATATGTACAAGCAGCTCTACACAGTCCAGAAAACTAACCCAGACCCCCCTTCCCCTATTGACTTTAATGGTATTCAGATTAGCTGTTCAATTGACCTGAACAATTTGTGCCTATTCGAATTGAACAGTGTTATTATAGACTAGCACTATCCTTTGGTATATTACAGCTGGCCTCAGACGCCTAATGTGACCAAAATTTCAGAACCTGGTAAAGAAGCCCGGTGTTATTGACTTCTTTGAGCAATCATTTAATGAGTAATTAAAATATATACAGTAACTTGTGATCAAATTTTAACATTTACAAAAATTCACCCATAACACTTGTAGAGACATTTTCCAAAAATGTTATATATCTTGTGTGCTACAATTGGCTCTCTCAATGGTTAGAAATGGTCAATGGTCTCAAGCACCCAACCTATAGATTGCTACATAATCTGATCCTCACATCACTGTCACAGATGAAGATCAAATCTACCAGAAAAGGGACATTACTACCACTCATAAACATCTGTAGGACACAAACATGTACATCAATATGCCAGTTGGGATTATTATCAGAAGCACCCAAATGTTCATCTAACATACCATCTAGCATCTACACACTACATAAACAGGGTGGGCATGTAAGGGTCTACAATACACTCACGTAACAGAGACACAAATACAATATAATAATGTCTGTGGTATGTTGACAATACAAAAGGTCACAATGGCAACTCTACAACACAAGATCATATTTACCCCAAAACATTGCTGTGATTGTCCAAGAAATAAGCAAGAGTTATGGGGATAAAAAGCAAGACAAGGGATCAAATAAGAATAGTTTTGGTGTAAAAGGGAAAAGTTTTAGGAAGGAATTATCTACATAAGTAAAAAAAAAAAAGGATGTACTATACTTACGCCAAAGCAAAAGCAATCAAAGCGCCCACCACAACTACAAAATCCAAGATGTTCCAGAGGTCACGAAAATATGACCCTTCATGTAAGATCAAACCCTGGTCAATCATCTGTAAAGAAAAATAATGTATTAGAATTATGAAAACATACACAGTAAAGTAAGGCCGTCTCTGGCCATTTTGGTGACCCACCCCCATCTTGTGAATTGGAAAATTGTAGCCTACTTTAAAGATGAACTTTACTGAAAGATAATAGTGTGTGTGTGTGTGTGGGGGGGGGGGAGTAAATCAATACATTTCAAAGTGAGAAGTTAAAATATAGAAGGAATGAATTGTTTAGGTCAATTGTTGGGTGATTTCTATTGCTTATACATAGCTGTCTTCAAAATTCTCATACCTGGCCCTGAGCCCGGAAAGGAGACAAGCGACATGCAATCCTACCAGAGAGGCTGTGGGGTGGCTGATAGCCCAATAAGCCCACTATTGGCTGCTACATCTTGTAAGTGGGGTATACGGGTGGGGGTCCTCAGAACAGACCTATGAACCGCTGGTGCCTGGAGCTTAAAGTTGAACTATGCTATTGAAAGACAATCGCCTACTGATGATATAAGTATTTGGACTAATTATAGCCAGTTGATAACATGTGTATATAGTGTTTGATAACACATATATTTGGTGTTTGAAGCACTTTGTAACCCCAATTTCCTCTACAACAAACTGGAGTCATTCTTCTATCCTGTTGTCCATTTGCATTCAGACTGAATTTTTCAAGTGTCGCTGGATTATTTGGTACAACAACATATTAAAACTTTAACAACGAGAGATATATGAAACAGAACATCTACTATAAGTTTCATGTAGAGCAATCCAAACATCTTAACTTCCAACAACAAATACAAAATATTTTTAAGGACAATTAATGAGTTTTGCACAATAACTTTGGTGGACTAACTATGATTTGAATAGATTGCTTTGGTAAAAGCAGAAGATGTTCCTCCTCTGTAGATGATAGTAAAATTACCCAAATATTACTCAAAGTGCTGTAGGTTTAGACATACATATAATAATAAATAATAATTCCAGTATTTGTATAGTGCTTTTCTCCTGTTGGACGCCACATGCTTTCAAGGCTAGAGCGCACTCAGTAGGCAGTAGCAGTGTTAGGGAGTCTTGCCCAAGAACTCCTTACTGAATAGGTGCTGGCCTACTGAACAGGAAGAGCTGATATTTGAGGTCAAGCTGTAAATCAGCATGTATGCTCTGGCAAAACAAACAAACACTGTTGTCTCAGCTCGTAAAATGAACTGTCAGAAAAATGGATCCCTTTGAACCCATTGGCCCAGGCACATCTGGCCCAAAGACATACAATAATCTCCTATCCAAACCAATATTAGCTTCGGGTGCCACGTTTATAGGTACCCCAATCACAAATTTTACATGTTTGTTTTTCTTGTTGAAAACGACATTCTATCTCCCTGTGTCTGTCACATTTCATGGGAAAATGCATGGCTATATATATAATACACATAACCAATTTGCACAATTCACTAAATGTCAAATAGATAGACAAAATATGGCTGGCCAGGCAAAGTAATCAAGCCATATAAAATGGGGGCAATACACACATGCTGTGCAGATAGGTCCCGATGCAGGGCAAATGTCCTAACGCTACAAATGTGCTAACCATTTACTTACTTTGCTGAAGTATAGAATAGGGAAAGGTTCAAAGATGATTGTAAGCTGTAGCTTAACCTGATGAGGACAGATACAGCTAAATCATAAGCTTTTATACAATCTATAAAAAGATTACCTTTATAACCATTTCAAAGGTAAACACACCGGTAAAAACATAGTCAAAGTAGCGGAGAACCTGTAAGATGACAGAAAAGGAAGGTTCAGGCAGAAATAAATGATATGTTTGGCATGGTGTAAATGATAGTGGTTCAGAGAAAATAGATAGAAAAAAGTTAATGACAAAACAGCAGAACGATATACGCAGCTGAAGAGTTATTCTACCCACAAGTTACAGTATATTTAAGCTGAAACTAGTTTTATGGACTGAGTCATTTGTTGATTCTTGTGTGCTCCATAAGTGATATGTCAACATCAAAACTCTTGGCTCTGTCATATCTTAAAGAAGAACTACGGCTTCTACTTAACCACTTAAGGACCGTAGTCTTACACCCCCCTAGTGACCAGGCTATTTTTTACTAATAAGGGCTCTGCAGCTTTAAGTGCTCGCTGCAGAGCCGTTTAAGTCAGCACACAAGTGATCTCTCCCCCCCTTTTCTGCCCACCAACAGAGCTTTCTGTTAGTGGGCTCTGATCCCTGACAGCACTTTTATTTTTACATATATATATATATATATATATATATATATATATATATATATATATATTTATTTGTTGTTGTTTTTTTTATTAAATTATACAATTTTTTTGTCTCCCTCCCTCCCCCCGCCAGCCAATCATCGTGATTGGCTGTTATAGGCAGCAGCCTATGAGAGCCAATCACTCCTGTGCCTCCCACGCCGCCGTCCTCCGCTGCCCACAGCTTCGGTATCGGGTCCCGTCACCGGCGTCAGTCGCAGCAAGCTATGCAGGAGAAGTGCAACTACTGGAGAGATACACAAACAGCACACTTCTCTTACGTTAGACTGGCTCTGACTGGCGGAAGTGTGGGGACCCAGTTCCTGTAGCTGCGGGCAGCGGAGGACGGCGGCATGAGTGCGATTGGAGCAGATGGGGCTGGAGGAAGCCCCAGGTATGTATAAAATCTCTTTCATTTTTCAGCTCTGGTACACTTTAATGACTAACTGTACATGGTTTATTGCAAGATTTAATGACTAACTGTACATGGTTTATTGCAAGATTTAATGACTAACTGTACATGGTTCATTGCAAGCTTTCAAAGCTTTAATTTTTTTCTTCAGGCAATATACAGGTTGTACTGATCCAGTTTTGTACAATGCCTAAAGAAGAGACTTAAAGTTTTTAAAGCTTGCATTAAACCATGAACAGTTGGTCATTAAAGCATGCAATAAGCCATGTACAGTTGGTCATTAAAGCATGCAATAAGCCATGTACAGTTGGTCATTAAAGCTTGCAATAAACCATGAACAGTTGGTCATTAAAGCTTGCAATAAGCCATGCACAGTTGGTCATTAAAGCATGCAATAAGCCATGTACAGTTGGTCATTAAAGCATGCAATAAGCCATGTACAGTTGGTCATTAAAGCATGCAATAAGCCATGTACAGTTGGTCATTAAAGCTTGCAATAAGCCATGTACAGTTGGTCATTAAAGCATGCAATAAGCCATGTACAGTTGGTCATTAAAGCATGCAATAAGCCATGTACAGTTGGTCATTAAAGCATGCAATAAGCCATGTACAGTTGGTCATTAAAGCTTGCAATAACCCATGAACAGTTGGTCATTAAAGCTTGCAATAAGCCATGTACCGTTGGTCATTAAAGCATGCAATAAGCCATGTACAGTTGGTCATTAAAGCTTGCAATAAACCATGTACAGTTGGTCATTAAAGCTTGCAATAAGCCATGTACAGTTGGTCATTAAAGCATGCAATAAGCCATGTACAGTTGGTCATTAAAGCATGCAATAAGCCATGTACAGTTGGTCATTAAAGCTTGCAATAAGCCATGTACAGTTGGTCATTAAAGCATGCAATAAGCCATGTACAGTTGGTCATTAAAGCATGCAATAAGCCATGTACAGTTGGTCATTAAAGCATGCAATAAGCCATGTACAGTTGGTCATTAAAGCATGCAATAAGCCATGTACAGTTGGTCATTAAAGCATGCAATAAGCCATGTACAGTTGGTCATTAAAGCTTGCAATAAACCATGAACAGTTGGTCATTAAAGCATGCAATAAGCCATGTACAGTTGGTCATTAAAGCTTGCAATAAGCCATGTACAGTTGGTCATTAAAGGTATCACCGGAATCAATGTTTGTTGGTTCGATGTTTGCATTTCTGCTCATCGACTAACACCAAACCACACTTCACTTACTAATAATTTTAATAATAGCAATGGATTTTAATTCAAGGTGTCCTTTGAGTGCTTCTGCTAACTTCTGGGTATTCCCACTTCTGTTGTATTCTCTACAATGTGACATGAAACAAAATAAGGTTTGCTTGGAGTTCAGGACTCAGACTTCAAAATGGCTGCAAGAGGAGGACAAACCTAAACATGCTAGTGATGCTGCCTAACTTAGAGTTAGGTGGCATGTTGGGTGGGATACAGCTCAAGCACATACTGTTAATATTAATTTGCATAGACAGGCTCTCTAAGACAGCACATAATGCAAACATTTTAAGCTGGATTGAACATCCTGAATGGAAGAAAAAAAACTTACTTTGTTGTGGTCAGAGTTGGTCAACACTGGGTCTTCGGCTGCTAATGCGATACTGCTGGCAGCAATCACCAATAAGATGCACATCTCAAAATATCTAAGGTTCACAATGTAATGGCAGACTTTCCTAACCCTAAAAACAAAAACACATATCTGGATCAAGCATGCTATTTCACAGCTTGAAAATCTCATAGCCATCATGACCATTAAGATTAAGATGGGAAATCTTGTGCTGCAGAAGCTCAAGGATCAGTGTACAGACACACAAGTGTGTGAATACACTCTAGCACCTCCTCAGCACTCAGCTGTAAGTGTACTGGTAGAGAAAGACAAAAGAGGGAGGAAAGTAAAGAAAATAAAGCACAGTACAATACTGGGCATGTCCATGCCTTCGACAGTTAACATTAACTGACAAAGGCGTGGTCACGACGAAATGCGTCTTGAAGTTTCCTGCACACGACTACCCCGCAAGGACACCTCGGGTCACCACTCCATGTGGACCACCCACCACTGCTGCTGGCCACTGCAGTTTTCAGGTTGTTCCTTCGGTTTATTCTACTGGGCTTTATGCCAATCTAGATGCTTGTCTTACATTTTAATCTAGTAAGTGCATGTCTTTTTGCGCATTTTTATTCATTAAAAGTTAATACACTACGGAGCGCTCCTCCCTATTTTGTCTTTCTTCACCATTAAAATATGCTGTGTAGCGTGCGTTACAGCGAGTTGGGCTAATTGCACCACACACACTACGCTAGTGGTACAAGTACCGGTAAAATTGGTGCGCTACCTGTGCATAGCATTTTTACTGTTTTTTAGTGAATATGCCCCATGGTGTGTATGCTTAAAATCTAATCTGAGCTGTTATTAAGTTCATTCTTTCAAACTAAGTAGTAGACAACATGGCTTAGCCTTAGAGTATAAATGTATAGATTACTGACAATTAGCTGACAAAAAATCATTTAGTTGTGGCAGAAAGTGCTTGTAAAAATTAAACATTCTTTATGAAACATACCCAGAAAAAAAACGTAATGGCTGTATGATGCCATGTTTTGCTTTTGATTAAATCCCAAGTACAAGTGCATGGAAAAATAAAAAAATGCAGCAAAAAACAGTTCTGTAAAGCAACATGTTCGTTTTAGCTAAATAAAAACACCTGTTACAATCACTTATTACCTCTTTTGTTTCTTTCTCTGCCTACTCACTCACTCACTCTCTCTCTGCAACTTGCCATGATAGGCTTTCTCAGCTGAGGCACACAGCTTTGCCTCACAGAGCAATACTTTTGTACCCCACATACCCTGGTGACTAGGTGGGAGCAATGCAGACTGATTGCAAGTGAGCAGGCAGCAATTTGTCACGGAAGATCAATAAACTGGTGGGGCAAGGTGTTTCCCTTTTGGTAACAATGATTTTTGCAAAAGTTTGAATACCTACTCTATTTCTATCACAGGAATGCTCAAAAATAAAGTAAAGTCATGCAAACCAAACTGGGGCTAGCCACACTACCCGTGGTCCGATACAGCGGAAGTGGTTATGATGGTGCAGAGGCGACGCAGACTCTGCAGTACGTTGCCGAGCAGTATGAGCGGTACTGTGTGGCAGGCATTTGCATTGGAGTCTATGGTACCACAACAGTTTATTTACAAGACAATAACATTTGTATTGCACTATTTTCCTGGTGGACTCAAAGCGCCTGAGCTGTAGCCACTAGAGCACGCACTATAGGCAGTAGCAGCGTTAGGGAGTCTAACCCAAGGACTCCTTACTGAATAGGTGCTGGCTTACTGACCAGGAAGAGCTGAGATTCTAACTCAGGTCTCCTGTGTTGTGGTGGTGGTGTGGCGCGCAGGCACGTATTGGACATACTGTCCAGTGGTGAGCATGTCACTGTTTGGGGGGGCTATGCATATTACATTGCCAGCACACTCTGTGTAATGTGCAACGGGAGATGGTGCGGTACAATTGTCCTGCTCCGGGCTCTAACACACCACACCATAACACCGCACCATAAGGTGAAACTAGCCTTACTATTCAATGAGACTTATGGTGGCCATACCCAGTACAATTTTTCATTTTTTTCGATTAGATAATTTCATTCAATTTTTCCATTAGATCGAATATAAAGATTCTTCCAACATGTCCGGTCTGATTTTTTATAGAAAAAAACGGGATAATCATTCTTTTTTCTTATTTGATTTGATAGTTTTGGTCAAATAAATGGGAAAATTGAACATTTTTATTGTACCGTGTATGGGCACCTTAAGCCAGACAATTTTTCTGAGATCAATGCAAGCATTTATTGCAAAATAAATAAACTCATGTAGGTTGAGCAATCTGTGCACCAACTTGTGGGAAAAAAAGCTTTAGACTAACTTAAAAAATGATATGTATCAGAAGGAAGACTTACGGATTGGTAGAGCTGAAGATAAGCATTGAACTGTACGGCACGATGGCTTTGGGGGACTCCAAGATCTTCTCTTTTCTTTTAACTGTCCTCTCTTCTCCATCCTCAGCATCATCATCCTCCTTCTCCTGATCATGAGCTACAAGATTGATCTCCCCATCTTTGCCTTCAGTCACTACAACAAGACCAGAGATCTAGGGTAAACTCCTTAAAATGGTAAAAAGTAGAGAATACATCACTGGAATGGGAACATTTGCAAGACGTGTGCATGCGACAGAGATGGAATGGTGGCAGTAGTGAAAGGCACATAGGGATACACAGAGAGCGAGATGAGTCCTCACTCTGTACCACGGTGCAGTCGGAAGGCAATCCAGCATCAGGCAAGGTGATGACTGTACTCTCCGTGATTCTCTCTGTGCTGCTGGACACATCGGCCAGGCTGCAGCTGGTGGGATTGGGGCTCTCCTCTGGACTCCGCAGACTGCCCAGCAAGGCCTGCTCACTGCAATCCATGTCTGGAGGGCTTCCATTCTTCCCATGGCTCATGTCTTGCAAAGGAGCATTGTTGGAAGTGCTTCCCTCACACCCCACTGTGCTGTCATTCCTTCCACACCAAAACACAGGTGGAAATAGCAAAGAGAGAAAAGAATGGTGAGATTGCTGCTTGAGGAAGTAAGAGAAGACACAGTAATATCAAAGTCAGGAGTACAAGGCGTACAAAACAGGAAAACAAGTACCAGGTGTAAAGAAAGAGTTGACATTTTGTGACTGTCCCTATTTTTATGCTTTCAATTACTGATACATAATAGGAAAGAGCCTTACTGGTACCTGCTACTCAGTATAGTTATCTCTATAACAGGAAAGAAAATATTTTTTCAGCATTATCCTAGTATCTTGATAATCTTATTGTGGAAATGCCTTAGACAGGGGAGGCGTGCTCTCCACTCTTGCAGCATCAATTGGTTGTAGAATTTCGCATACTTATAATTTTGCATCAAAATTTACAACTACGGTGCAAAAATGTAATGTGAATTTCTGGCAAATTTATAATTAATTTTGTGCGTAACTAATTATGTTCCATATTTTTGCGATTATGCAAATTGTGAAATTTGATTCTATGGGAACTAGTCAAAAAAAATTTCAAGCAAGCCTTTCAACTTTTGAGGAAATCGATTTTACATTTTTTAAAAAACTTAAATGGGTTTTTAAACTCGGTAAAATGATACTTTAAAGGAGACCGGAGCTGAAGGTGAAATAGGCATATGTTATGTGTGGGGTGTTATTAGTAGATACTTGCCGCACCTTCCCTTCCGCTCCGTTACTCGTCGTTCTCCTGCAGCATGCCCCATTATGATGGCCGACCCGAGTGACTCGGGTAACCTATAACCCGGACATGACGCGCATGCGCAGTATGTCCGTTCAGCAGCCTTGTTGCCACACTTAATGCTGTCACCACACGGGTGTGTGCTCACTCCCCTTTCTCCTGCATCCTGGTGTGCATGCTCCAGTGTAGTACCGTGCTGGGGCCTGTGTGGTGTCAACATTGACGGAGAGAAACAGAAGGCGTGATGAGTATCTACTAATAAAACCCCACACATAACTTATGCCCATTTCACCAGAGTCCTTAAGCTCTGGTATCCTTTAATATATACCGAGTTGTGAGTTCTGATTACACATTTTAAGAAAAAGGATGCCATGGGGTCCTCATCCCAAGCCTCTGTACTGTAACTCCTTGTCACCTGGGTTGGTTTAGCTCAGGATGAGGAACCCCACACTGTCCAAGTTCCAAATTCTGGCTATACCAGTCTGCATGGGTGACAAGGGATTAAAAGCACTTGGGAGAGGAGACCTCACACTGTCCATTTCCTTAAAATGCATAAAATAAGTACACAGAACTTGGAACTCTGTATATATTAAAGTGTACTGCAGCAAAATGTCATTTTACTGAGTTTAAAAAACATTTTTTCTTAGGATATTTAAAAAAAACTCTCAAAAACTACAGGGTCTTTTTTTTTTAAACAAAAAAAATTGTTTTGACTTGTTCCCTTGTTCCATTCTGGTTTGCGCAAACAGTTTACAAATTGATTGTAGAGGTAGTGGTGAGCAGTACTTACGCATATACAGTATGTGTGCGCCAAGATCTCCACCTGTTTACAAACTGTGACAATCCACGTCTGATAGGATGATATGAATGACACCACTTCTTTATATAAACTGCGCTTTCATTGATTGATCCATAAAAGTTTACAGAATTTACAAAAAGCAAGGTAATATAAATACTGTGCAGCAGCAAGAGACTGCTGTTTTAGGTCCTCTGCCCTTTCTCAAGCCACTCAGCAACATACTATCTTGGTTGTTCAATTTGACCACTTTCGTGTAGTATAAAGCATCTCAAAACAATCTTTTCAAAATATTTGCTATCTGTTGCCCCTTATACTACATACATTTGTTAAATTTTTGTAATCAAGATTGTATGGTGTGTGACCACACATACTTACATAGTTAGTTGGGTTGAAAAAAGAAATACTGTAGGTCCATCGAGTTCAACCTTAAAATATGGTACAACTCTAGCCCTGCACTCTCTGCCTGATACTGTATCTTCTGCCATATAAGACACACTTTTTCTTCCCAAAAATGGGGAGAAAAAGTCCCTGCGTCTTATATGTTGAATGCAGGGAATCCATGACTTACGGATGCCCACTGATACGAACCGTCGACCTGCCTCAATGTTGTGTACTCCAAGCATTGTTACTCCATGTATGTTCCTCTGCCCCTGTGTCTCCCGATCCCCCCACACGTATGTTCCTCTGCCCCCGTGAATAATTAGCTGAAGTGGCAAGTGAGGTGGCGCTGCTGCTTCTGCTAATTATACATGGGTTGGCAGAGGAACCTACATGGGGGGACCGGGAGACACGGGGGCAGAGAAGCATACACGGGGAGCAGGAGATACATGGGGGGAGGAGAGGGCAAACAGGGCAAAAGGAGACACACTGGGGACAGAAAGGGAATCATGGGGGACACACTGAGGACACATAGTGGACAGAAGGGGACACATTGGAGACAGAAGGGAATACACTGGGGACAGAAGGGAGCACATGTGGGGCACAGGAGGACAAATTAATTGGGGGAGAACAAGACGCTCTTGGAATATTGACACACCAAGTTTAGTATATATTTTTTTAAACCTAGGTATGTCTTATTTTCTGGAACGTCTTATGCGACGGAAAATATGGTATCTCAGTTGATCCACGAAGGCAAACAAAAGAAAAACCTTACAAGGCTTGGACCAATTAGCTCTAAAAGGCAAAACAATTCCTTCCCATCTCCAGATGGCAAATCCCTGTGTAACATCATGTTACATAGTTTGTGTGACACCTGATAAAATGTTATTTTGTGTATATGTTAAGGCCAGAACCCGAAGTGTGGCCAATTCGCGTTCTGGCCGGCCAATGTGCGAAGTGGCCGCAGCGCAGCGGCCAATGTTAGAAATGTATTACAACTTGGTTAATTTAATTGAATATAGCCAGCGGAAATGTAATAGATGAAGCCGTCGGCTATTGCATTGCCTCCTCTCCTCCTCCCCCCCATTCCCCCGCCTCTCTCCTCTCCCTGCCTCCTATACAATATGGAGCAGCCGGGGACACGCGTGAGTCGTTCGTCGCGGCAGGGGAAGCGGAGCGGGGAGGCTGCAGACATTGCTTCTGCCAGCACCCGCTCTGCAGGAACTACAGGATTCCCCTGCCGCGACGAACGACTCTCGGGGACACGCGTGTCCCTGGCTGCTCCATATTGTATAGGAGGCAGGGAGAGGAGAGAGGCGGAGGGGGGGGGGGGAGTAGGAGAGGAGGCAGTGCGAAAGCTGGCGGCTTCCTCTATTACATTGCCGCCGGCTATATTCAATGAAATTACCCAAGTTGTAATACATTTCTAACATTGGCCGCTGCACTGCGGCCACTTCGCACATTGGCCGGCCAGAACCCGAAGTGGCCACACTTCGAGTTCTGGCCATAACATATACACCCCTTGTGTCTTATTTTATGCCTCTGTGCATGGATGTTTTATGTGAGTAATTAGAGTCATGCTTTATACATGGCTCATTTACTGAGGTATTTATGGACTTCTAGCTATTTATATCTATTGAGTGTGTTGTTTTGGCGATCATTTCTGACAATGTGGGTGTGAAGGCTTCTAGATTAGTGCCACTCATGTCTTCATTTATCTATTTGAGAGTTCTGTCTAATATTAGGATAAATATAGGCAGCCAAGCAAGCAGAGCAGAAGTAAGCCGCAGACATTACGACTCAATAGACCTCTGCACAGGTCAGGAGAAACATGAAACATTATGGAATGCTATGTGCTTCTTTCTTGCTCAGGCCAATATGTTAAATCTTATGCAAGCAATAATATGTTCAGAGAGCTATAAACTCTAATCAAAGAAGAAATAGGCTTGCTGGGCTGGCAACAAGGGGAATTCCATGAAGGTCCACTGGACTTGGAATTAGATAGCAATAACATTTGTATTCTCTCCCTTTTATGTCTTGTACATTTCTGCACATTGTTAATCACTATATATTTGTCAACAACACTTTTCTTGTCTACCATCTTTGTATTACATACCAGTGTCTGTATTTTTATGAAATATGTGCAAGGAAGATCTGGCACTCTACAATGGCCTCTCAATCCAAAAAGTGGAAAAAAAGTAATTGGTGTACTTAGACCGGAAGTCCCAATAGGTCTTCTGGAACAAAGCTCAGATGGAAGGGTCGGCACCACCCCTATAGTAGTAAAAGCTCTTTCATTAATTACAGCTCTTTAAAATAGACTTGAACTCTTGCACAGGACAGAAGGAAAACATAGAGGAATGCTCCCTGTATGTATTTAGAGAGATCAGCCTAATTCCCTCTCATTTGTGCCTAATCACAAGTGTAATTTGATCTCTCAGCGGTGTCAGCTCAGGAATCTTGGCAGTCCTTGGCAGAGCAGCTAATTTGTAAACACAGGATGTTAGCCTGCTTCCATGAAAGCAGGAAGTAGACACACTGCAGATTTATTGCAGGATTTGTATCAGCTGTAACAAATAAATATTTTTTTCTTTAAAGGTTATTATGCTGTTGCTCATCTTTTAAAGCAGAGAGATAGTTCTGAATCCACTTTAAAAACTGCCACAAGGCACACATACTCAGCGGCAGCCCATTGCCTCGGGTATTACCCCTCTTATCAAGCTGTGCTGAGTTGCACTTCAGCACATCCTAACAGAGGGGTAACCTCCAAAGCAGTAGACTGTGTGACTGTGTTGCTGTGTCTGTGCGCTCTGCTACTGCATCTCATGGCAGTATAACCACACACATTTGTAGAAGTGATTGAAGAGAACTGTTTTTTTTTTCCATCGTGTCTATAAAAAATGATTCCAAGGAAATCAGTATGTAATAAAACAGGATAGAAACTCTCTCATTACATTAATTCACAAGCAGTAAGGTTATTGGTGGCTGATTGAATAGTGCAGCGTCAACATTTCTTCTCATCATCACCAGGATATTTAGATGCCATCAGTGATAAAGGGGCATCCTACAAACTGCATATTTGTTCCAATTGTGTGACTCAGAAATGATAGAAGCCAGGAGTAGTCAAGGCAAATATACTTTTTTATGGAATCAAATTTTACCCCCTTATTCCTTTCCCTACACGTTTCCTTTAAATAGGAAACCAATGCTGTCTGCTTCATGTACCGTATGAGGCTAGATTACCAGTGGTCAGTTGCATAACGCATACATTATAATGAGTGTGAATTTCAATGGAGAATGGACAATCGCACTAATGGAAAAACAGCATTGCGATTTACATGATTATCACGGTGCTGTTGCGATCAGCAAAAGTGGCACGTTCTGATTTTCGGCTTTGGATTGCTCCTTGTGGTTAAGTACCTGAAGGCTTATTAGCCGAAAGTTGCCTTTTCCTCAGCCAATAAATGGTATCATCCTGATACAAAATTTATTTCAGCTAATAAGCTTTCAGCTAATAATTCCTGGAATAGAGTCTGAAGAAGGCTTATTAGCCAAAAGCTTACTCTTATTCTATTAAGTTCACCAATAAATAGTATAATCCTTATTTAAAACTTTTTGCTTTTACTGATGCCTAATACAGTACAATACTCTTCTGCTACTACTATTTAAGGTTATGTTATTGTACCTGTCTTCACAGTATCTGATGCAGCTTTTGGGAGGCTCTTCTTCAGGTCCTCCCACCTCTGTGGCTTCACCGTTCCTTTTCTCCTCTCTGATAGTTTTGCAATCCTCAGCAGGCACTCTGTCAAGGCCTCCCTCCTGGCTAGCTGTGGTGCTATTTGGATTGCTGGATGTCTCCCTCCCTTCAGTCCTTACTTTCCGGTGTCTGCTACGTCTCTGGCTCTGCCTCCTGCGCATGGCGTCCTCAGGTGTTGTGCCAGCCTGCTCAGCATTTTCAGCATTGCCGTGTCTAGATTTCTGCCGCCAGGTTTCCCTGAGATTCCGTTGAGAGGGGCTTTCGTCTCCCTCCTTCTGACCCTCTCCTCCTGGTTTTTCTTCTTGGTTTTCTTCCACCTTTTCACCACCTGACTCTTCTGTCCCCTTTGTCTTGCGGTATATACTGGAGTGGGGGTTCAGCGCTGCTAGTTCTTCATTCTGGAGAGCCTCCTGACTTGACATTTGAATGTGGCGCCTTAGCTGACTTGTTCGCTGCTCCCAGATGGACATGGTGTGCCTTTTCCGACGGTCCTTCCTAGATGAAAAGACCAAAGAACACACTATTCACTGTAGTACACTTTCAGCAAGTCCAATTACTACACAGTTAAAGCAGGGCCAGAGTCAGAACAAAGAAGCAGCTTAACATACAACATAGTTATTATAGCAGAAAATTATAAATCCTTGTCTTTTACAAAACGTATTAAACACACTGTAGTAGGCCAGTTTTCAGACAGTTCTGGAAGCTATAAGGACACAGATGAATTATCATCTCTCTCTGAATTCCAGAGATATTGCTGTTTGCTGTTGTTCAAACATTAATTGTCTTCCAGTGTGCCTGTGTTTAGGCATGTTCCTCCACAAATGATGCTCTAAAGGTGCATACACACTTCTTGACTTATGTTGCCTGTTGGGGATCAGGACCCGATTCCTTTGAGTGACATTGCTGGCCGGTCTGTATAGACATGTCAGCTATGTAGCTAACAATGCTTTCTGTTACTATGGGTGGGGCCTAGGGATGACAGAGTGGTGCATGCATGTCATCACGTGCAATTCAATGGAATTGGCCACTGCAGCGATGAGTTGATCCACCGGGCGAATCGCTCGCTCGTTGGGGGTCGATGGCCTCTGTACACACATGCCTTAGTCACATGCCCTAAATTAACAAAAGGCCTTTATGTATGACTAAGGGGGCCAATAACGACCACCACAGCCAACATTAAAGCGTGTGTACAGTGGCCGCTGACCCATGACCCGAAACCCAAGAAGCCACATCCCACACCGCTTGTGGCTTACAGCCTCTCCACGCTTTGTCACTGGGCACACTTGCGGTGTATTGAGGCGGCGGTGGCTGCAGACACTATCACCGGACACCGGAGGGTAATGTAAACGCCTCTGTGATTATACCAGTGTACCAATATCTATGCTCCAGTGCTTCCAATTATTGGCATCACATTTATATTCAAGGAATTGGACATTAGAATACATCCATTGTGCATTGCATTTGCAAGTTACAGATTTGCATATATCTCATGGACACATGATTCCTTATAATCAGGAGATGTATTTCATTTTTTTTCAGCAACATTTTTTTTTCAGCAATATTTTTCACAGTGAATTTTACTTGATCTTTTTCTGGGATCCCATACATTAACCATTTTTTTATCTTATCAACTCACTGCAGTGAGATTTTATGTGTGGTTGCATGTGTTTGTATGCATGGAGGTAATTTGTGGTTTTAAAGGGGAGTGGTGCTAATATCATTATTAGTTTAAGGTCTGTGATTTTTGCTATAGATTGCAAGCAATAAAAGTGGTATTACTTTTAATTTTAGCGCTGTGGACATTTATTTACTAGTCTTTTTCAGGTATTGGAGGATTGCCTAGTGCACATAGCTGCTGACCAAGACAATTCAGGCGCAGTGTCTTATTTTATATACGTATCAATGTGAAATTTCTGATGCCCCAGAAGAAGATGTCTATAGGTTTTCTTCTATCACCATCCTCTATTGGAATTAATGTGCAGATATTTCATTTCAAAAGTGATGGTAGCTGGATCCAGCCACTAGCCTATTTTTTATCTAAAGCCTTTGTATGCATAGTCACAAAGGGGGTAAGAGGCACCCAGGAGTGTATGAAACTGAATTAAAAACAAATAAAAGAGAAAAAGGGGGAGGTGGTTTACCTCAATAACAACAAATTCATATATATGAATTTTTAATAAGCACAGGCAACACATTTCGTGGATCTCTGCCAACTTCCTCATGCCAAATACAGTGTCAAAGTGTCTTAAAAGTCAGTACGCACATTAAATGGTTCTTGTACAAGATGGTTCTTATGCAAGGCAGCCAGGTGTAACAAAAGCCTTCTACACATGCTAGATGGTTCTCAGCCAGTTTTCATTTTTTAGCCTTTCACACACACACACACACTACTAGATAGCACAATTAATGCCACCAACTGTCCCTAGAGAAGTTCACAGTTTAGATCCCATAGTCATAGTCTGGATTTGAAAAGCCAAACAAATACTGACCACCGTTCCTGCGCCATTCCTGGTTAAACTTCTTCAACCTGCTAGGATGAATAGCGCCTTGTTAGTCTTCAGGAAACGGTCTCCAACTACTTCTGCTGAAGAGCCCATCCATACTGCGCATGAATGATTCTGGACTCGCGTGAGTTCAGTACGGATGTGTACATCATTGGAAGTACTTAGGGACACAAGTACTTCCCAAAGACTACCAAAGCACTTACAGATCGAGGAAGTGTGAGCATGGCACAGGAACGACGTCCAGCACAGAGCAATGGGAATGGGATTTTTAGTATTTAGAGCCTTCCCTCTTCTCAGGTAAGTATCAAACCTTAAAGAGAATCTGTACTCTAATATTCTTACAATAAAAAGCATACCATTCAATTCCTTATGTTCTCCTGTGCCCCTCTGTGCTGTTTCTGACACTCCCTGCTGCCATCCTGGTTTGTAATTAACCTCCCTGGCGGCAAGCCCGAGCTGAGGTCGGGCTATGCCGCCGGGAGGCACCGCTCAGGCCCCGCTGGGCCGATTTGCATAATTTTTTTTTGTTACACGCAGCTAGCACTTTGCTAGCTGCGTGTAACCTCCGATCGCCGCCGCTACCCGCCGATCCGTCGCTATCCGTCGCGCCCCCCCCAGACCCCGTGCGCTGCCTGGCCAATTAGTGCCAGGCAGCGCTGTGGGGTGGATCGGATTCCCCTATGACGTCACGACGTCGATGACGTCGGCGACGTCATCCCACCCCGTCGCCATGGCGACGGGGGAAGCCCTCCAAGAGATCCCGTTCTTTGAATGGGATCTCTTGATCTCCGATCGCCGAAGGCGATCGGAGGGGCTGGGGGGATGCCGCCGAGCAGCGGCTATCATGTAGCGAGACGTTGTCTCGCTACATGAAAAAAATAAAAATAAAAAAAAAACGTATTTGCTGCCCCCTGGCGGATTTTAATAAACCGCCAGGGAGGTTAACAGTTTTAGGCAGTGTTTACAAACAACAGACTGGCTTCTAACCAGAGTATCATAGGCTGAGAACTAGCTTACTGTATGACTCATGCAGAGCTTGCAGGGGGTGTGTATAGCTTCTGCCAATGACAAGCAGTGCTGCACATTCCACACGTTCCAGCCACAGCCCGACAGAAACGACAGAGGAAAGGAGATAAGATTTATTACTGAGACAGTGCAACTAGAAAAGGTTGCAGTAAGACAGAGCACATTAGAACAAATATAGGAACTTATAGAATAGAAGGCTCAAAATTTTGTCACAGTCTCTTTAAGTGAATTTCCTCATTTCAGGTTCACTTTAAAAAGCTGCAGTAAACTGGATATTTGAAAAAAACATCACTATTTGAAGCATTTTAAGATATTGCTAAACGATCAGACACCAGAGTGTTTGGATACACTAATGCTTTGCAGTAAAACTCCTAAAAGTTATGAATTCTTGGCAAAGAAAGCCTTCTTTTATGGTTTACTTTATACTTCCAGAAACACTGAGAAACACACATCGATAAATAAAGCAGACACTTTAGGCTATACAATCTCCCGACTGCTGGTAAGCTACAATTAATGAAACTAAAAATTATGTTATTTTCTTAATGTCTAGGTAAAGCCTGCTGTCAAAGTGGTAATTACTAATGTAACTGATACAGCTCTGTGTCATTATATGACTCATCTTGAGGAAGGACTGCTTTGTAACACTCATCAGCTGTGCATTCACTTTAATGTGTGGAACCTGAGAAATTCTTGGGAACTCCACATAAATAGAAATGTGGGGTATTTCTATTTTCTACAGTCTAATTATTCTGCACTTCATAGAACAACATAATGTACTACTGAGGAATATACACTTACCTAAGGATTATTAGGAACACCTGTTCAATTTCTCATTAATGCAATTATTTAATCAACCAATCCCATGGCAGTTGCTTCAATGCATTTAGGGGTGTGGTCCTGGTCAAGACAATCTCCTGAACTCCAAACTGAATGTCAGAATGGGAAAGGTGATTTAACCCTCTGGGCGATACAATTATATCGCCCAGGAGGTGGCGCAGCACTATTTTTTTTAATTTTTTATTTTTTAAATCATGTAGCGAGCCCAGGGCTCGCTACATGATAGCCGCAGCACAGCGGCATCCCCCCACCCACTCCGATCGCCTTCGGCGATCAGAGTAAGCAGGAAATCCCGTTCAGAACGGGATTTCCTGCTGGGCTTCCCCGGTCGCCATGGCGACGAGGCGGGATGACGTCACCGACGTCATGGACGTCGTGACGTCAGAGGGAGTCCCGATCTACCCCTCAGCGCTGCCTGGCACTGATTGGCCAGGCTGCGCAAGGGGTCAGGGAGGGGGGGGGGCTGCACGGCACGGCGAGCGACGGCGGATCGGCGGCAAGTTACACGCAGCTAGCAAAGTGCTGGCTGCGTGTAACAAAAAAAATATTATGCAAATTGGCCCACCAGGGCCTGAGAAATCCTCCTGCGCGATATACCCCGAGTTCAGCTCGGGATTATCGCTCAGGAGGTTAAGCAATTCTGAGTGTGGCATGGTTGTTGGTGCCAGATGGGCCGGTCTGAGTATTTCACAATCTGCTCAGTTACTGGGATTTTCACACACAACCATTTCTAGGGTTTACAAAAAATGGTGTGAAAAGGGAAAAACATCCAGTATGCGGGGGTCCTGTGGGCGAAAATACCTTGTTGATGCTACAGGTCAGAGGAGAATGGGCCGACTGATAGAAGAGCAACGTTGACTGTAATAACCACTCGTTACAACTGAGGTATGCAGCAAAGCATTTGTGAAGCCACAACATGCACAACCTTGAGGCGGATGGGCTAAAATAGCAGAAGACCCCACCGGGTACCACTCATCTCCACTACAAATAGGAAAAAGAGGCTACAATTTGCACCAGAGTTGGACAGTTGAAGACGCAAAAAATGTTGCCTGGTCTAATGAGTCTTGATAGAGTCAGAATTTGGTGTAAACAGAATGAGAACATGGATCCATCATGCCTTGTTACCACTGTGCAGGCTGGTGGTGGTGGTGTAATGGTGTGGGGGATGTTCTCTTGGCACACTTTAGGCCCCTTAGTGCCAATTGGGCATTGTTTAAATGCCACGGGCTACTTGAGCATTTTTCCTGACCATGTCCATCCCTTCATGACCACCATGTACCCATCCTCTGATGGCTACTTCCAGCAGGATAATGCACCATGTCACAAAGCTTGAATCATTTCAAATTGGTTTCTTGAACATGACAATGAGTTCACTGTACTAAAATGGTCCCCACAGTCACCAGATCTCAACCCAATAGAGCATCTTTGGGATGTGATGGAATGGGAGCTTCGTGCCCTGGATGTGAATCCCACAAGCCGAAAAAAATGGGTGTGGTCATGACATCATATGGGCAGGGCTAACTGCATGTAATGAGAGACAGTGTTTCCCTAGTAAATGCATGTAATGACAGACAGCGTTTCCCTAGTAAATGTACATAATGACAGACAGCGTTTCCCTAGTAAATGCACGTAATGACAGTCAGCTATTCCCCAGTAAATGCACGTAATGAGAGACAGCATTTCCCCAGTAAATGCATGTAATGACAGAGAGCGTTTCCTCAGTAAATGGACGTAATGACAGACAGCGTTTCCCTAGTAAATGCATGTAATGACAGACAGCGTTTCCTCAGTAAATGCACGTAATGAGAGAGCGTTTCCCCAGTAAATGCACGTAATGACAGACAGCATTTCCCTAGTAAATGCATGTAATGACAGACAGCGTTTCCCTAGTAAATGCACGTAATGAGAGACAGCCTTTCACCTGTAAATGCATGTAATGACAGACAGCGTTTCCCCAGTAAATGCACATAATGAGAAACAGTGTTTCACTAGTAAACACTCGTAATGAGAGACAGCGTTTCACCACTAAATGCACATAAGAGACAGCGTTTCCCCAGTAAATGCACGTAATGACAGACAGCCTTTCACCTGTAAATGCACGTAATGACAGACAGCCTTTCACCTGTAAATGCATGTAATGACAGACAGCCTTTCACCTGTAAATGCACGTAATGACAGACAGCGTTTTATAAAGCCAGGTGTATAGTTGTCCCCAGTATAGGTAGGTAGGAGGACTTACCGTGTCCCCAGTATAGCCAGGTGTATTGATGTCCTCAGGAGGGGTGGAAGGAGGGAGCCGTGGGGACAGTGGTGGCTGGTGGTAAAGGGGGGACGTCTCCCCCTCTTCCCTCACATTGGGGCTCCCACCTCCAGAATGAGCAGCTGGCAGCGGCGGCGGAAGACTTCCTCTCTTCCCAGTGTGGGAGAGAGAGATCAATCTGTGTGCCACTACTCTGGTCTAGACTAGACCAGAGTAGCAGCGCACAGATCAGCCACGCTGGGAAGAGAGGAAGTCTTCTGCCGCTGGCCCGCCACTCATTTCTAGAGGGGGGAGCGAGGGAGAGAGGGGGAGAACCAAGGTGAGGGAAGGGGGGGGGGAAGTCCCCCCTTCTCCACTGTGCTTACAGCTCTCTCTTCTCTCTCTGCTGCCACCCCACCTGCTGCTTGTCAACCATGCCGGGGGGCTTTTGGGGGTAAGCCCCAGTGTAGCGCCGCCACTGAATCCTGTGCAGTACTTTCCCCACACCTTAGCTATTAGAGCTCTGCTTGCCTCCCTTGCTCTGTATGCATGCTTCCTATGTCAGTATCATTGTAGATTTTCTTGCTGTCAATGTTATGTCTGTCTTACATACTACTGCCATTACCATGTGTACCACAAGTAATTCCGGGTAAGATGCTCGGCGTACCTGGCGAATAACCGCTATTTGGATCACTATATTTTTTTATATTTTTAATACGTTTAGACAGTCATTTTTAATATAATAGATAGCTTCTTGCCTTCTTGACAGATATACTTGATGTAAATGAGTGATCAGATCATAAGCCCCCTGCGCGCAGGCAGGATCATGCTCATATTGTACAGAGGTTTCTACTTTCATCAACCCTTTGACAAGGCCTTTCAGCCGTATATGTCAGTCTATGTTTCGACATTGGCATTTTTCAGTACAGTATAGGCCCAATGTCTGACATAGGAAAACATGGCTGCCGCTAGGGGAGCTGTTGCCAAATAAAAACCATCACTGCGCCCCTTTAGATCAAAGTAATGTACTAAGTCTAGTTACATCTAACAAATAGGATCAGGCAGGCACAATTTATGGCTCAAGTCTAAGTCTCACTCCATAAGCAGTTGCTGGACTCAGAATAGCTTCAACAGCTACTTTAGTTGATGATTGTAACCACCTTGCTTTGGTATTGAATTTGCCTAACTGCACAAAGGAATGAGCAACGACACTCAAAATGATATATAATAAAAAGGTATAGCTAAAAAACTATAGATATGTTTAGCATCACAGCAGCAATTTGCTTGCTATCTCATTAGATAACATTACACAAATTCAGAGATAAAAGACTATTTACACAGGGTGCAACTTTAGAATCCCCAGATGCAAAATGATGCAAAGCAAAATAGATGCAAAGCAAAAATAGCTTGAAAATATGGACCAATTAATTTCAAAAAGGATACTTTCTGACTATATAGAGCAATCAAATGAAATCCTTGCAGGTGGCCATCTAAATTTCGCTCTTCCTTGAAACAATTGTATCTTCTGCAACACTCGACAGGGTCATAGCAGAATGCAGTGAGCTTGGTGGAAGCAGGGCCAGAATTCTGGGAAAGGCAGAAAGGCCATGGCCTTGTGCAGAAAAAGCAGAAGAGTGGCAAGACTCGGAACATAAGAGATCACGTCAAAATAAATCATCTCTCGTGGTCCACAGCCACCCTGCTTTGCGCTTCGCACACTGTCAACAGCCTGAATTCCAGAGTTCCCTCCATCTCCCTCACTTCCTGGGAGCCTGATGTGATGACTGTCACAGAGTGCTCCTGATGATCCTGTCTTCTATATGATGAGCAGGAGAAACAAGCTGCTGTGAGAAGTGCCAAGGGTTGTAAAGTAGAGAGCAGAACTTCTGATTGGTGAGTTTTCCTGCATACATTTAGGGAATATCAGCTCCACTATCTAACTCTCACCTCCAGCTGCCTGTTTATTGGTGGTGAGCCACTGCCTTTTTTCTTATATAACTTAATGGCTTTTTTCCATAGGGATGTTTATGGCAGCAGCAGTCTCGATTACTCCAGTTTAACCCCCTCCTGCCTCATTTTAAGATGTGCCCTTGCATTAGGCAAAGTAAAAAAAAAATTAGATTTACTTACCTGGGGCTTCCTGAAGCCCCTAGAGGCTTCTGTGTTTCTCGCCGCAGCTCAGCTCCCAGCTAGTCAACCGGGGTCCCCTGCATAGTGTCTGCTGACCCAGCCAGGTCGGTGGCTCCTGCACAAGCACGGGGCCACACTGCTCGCGGCCGTACTCCATAGCCGGGACCATTAACACGTACCGCAGCTACCCAGAATGCCCCCAGCAATCCTAGGAGACTGGATGGGAGCGGACCTGAGATGAGGGACACATAGGCTTCTAAAGGCTGGAGGAAGCCCTAGGTAGGTAAATCTTTTTTTTTTTTAATTTGTCTCATGCACCTTTTAAATCAAACGTCTAAGTGCAAAATTGTGACTGTTTAAAGGACACCTGAGCTGACACTATATCTATGCCAACGTGTGTAGTATGGGATCCTTCTACTTACTCATTCTCTATTTTGGATGGGCTTCTCTCCACCGCACTGCCCTGCCCCCGATTGCAGTTCTAACTGCAGCAAGTCGTAAAAAAGCAGTGCTTACTCGGACCACTTGAGCTCCCTGGCATTTTGCGCTCCTGCCCAGATGTGCACAGCAGTGGAGGCTGGAAGTGTTATGGGTATATGAATCTGTGCTACTCATACACAAGCCTAATTTCTCTAATATGCACTCTAGAATGCTTTTGGCTGCTGTGCACATTGAAGCAGAAGCACAGAATAAAGGGAGCATCAGTACACAGAGCATGCACTGCTTTTTTGTCGAATGGGGGCAAAGCAACAAAACAGAGGGGAGCCCTTTCAAACCAGTGATTGCTAGCCAGGGAGTTGGGCAGAATGGTGTTGGGTGGGGTGGTGGGGTGACAGTAGGCCTTGGGTGCTGGAACGTAAAAATCTAGCCCTGGATGGGAGACTAATAAATTAACAGTCATGTGACTGCAGTCATGTGCACCATCCACAGTGGAAATGTTTGTTTCCGTATGTCCTCAGTTTAGTCTATTAGAATTTCTTGCTGTGGGCGCATGCTTGTGATTGCAACACTAAAAACTGCAATTTGCTAACCTTTCACAGTCTTTCTACATTCTACAACCCTAGTGAGTGCATTCTGCTTTTGGTGCCTAATAGCAGACAGTATTTTAAAATTCAACTAAATCTGCATTTACTGCCGCTCTTCAAAGAGGAGCTGTAGTGAAAATAACATAATGAATAAAATTGCTTATTTTTTACAATATTAATTTATAGATTATTTAGTTAGTGTTTGCACAATGTAAAATCTTTCCTCACCCTGATGTAACTTCTAAAATGTATCACTGGTGATGACATAATTAGTTCTGCCAGGAGATCACTGTGAAATAATCGTTACTGAGAGTTCTATGCACAGAGGGAGATACTGCTTGCTTGGCAGTTGGAAAAAGCTGTTATTTACCACAATGCAACGTGGTTCACAGACATCAAACTGTCAGGACCACGGTCATGACATCACACTGTGGGAGGGGTTTCGCCACAATATCAGCCATACAGACATCCCTGATGATCCACAGTATTTGAAAGAAGGTACAGATTTATAGAGGTAAAGACTACTGATTGGAATGGATTCCAGTCCTTGGTTACAGTTCCTCTTTAAGCTAAGCAAATACACTCTGTTGCTGCTGTCCTATGAGACCCTTAGGCCCGAAACCCACTAGCAACGCTTTTCTAAGCCTTTTCTACGTGCTTGTGATTTAAAAAAACTCTTGCTAATGTAATGCTATGTGTGTGATTCCACTTGAGGGATGTGATTTTTTTAAAAAAAATCCCTCCCAGGATTACATTAGCAAGAGGTTTTCAAATGAAAAGCACTTAGAAAATAGCTGCTAGGGGGTCCCAGGCCTTAGCAGCACAAATACTTTATCTTACAAAGCCTTGGGCTTTCCACAACATGCATCGCTTCCATTCTTACTGTTATATGGAATCCACTGTCTTCGATAGGTGATAACTTTGCCCTGATTGGCTGCTGTGTGATGGCCAGTAGAAGCAGAACTGTAGTCCCACCCCACTTTTTCTAGTTCACAATACGCCTAAGGCCTGGGACCCACTTGCAGAACTTCGGCATCACTTTGGAATTGCCAGCAATTCCAAAAGTGCTAGACTAATGCTAGCCAGTACAGGTGCTACGATCAGTGGCGTAGCTAGGGAGCTGTGGGCCCTGATGCAAGTTTTCCATTGGGGCCCCCCAAGCACTCTATACATAACAATTGATACAGTGCACCAAAATCTGCCAATGGCAACTACAGTGTCAGAGGTGCAAGAAGGGGATGAGGAACAGTTTGTTAATGATTACCACTATACAAAGCATTTATAGAAGTGATTATTATGAGCACAGGACCAATAGAGAGCTAATTCTGTGTTTGGGGGTGGCCCCCCCGGGGCCCCTCTGGTCCAAGGGCCCCGATGCGGTCGCAACCTCTGCAACCTCTATTGCTACGCCCCTGGCTACGATTGTGATTTACTCAAACATCAAGTCCTGCAGTATTTTTGCAATACTCTCGGAATGTTCCATAGTGAGCAAATCCAGATCCAGAAATTGCTATGATTTCCGAAAGTTCCAGTGGGTCTCAAGCCTAAGTGGAACAAATATCATTCCACAGCAATGAATGCTGACTATGGGGACTTTTCAATATTTGTATTTTTGTTCTTTGTTTTTTTTTTTATATAAAGAGACAACATATACAGTTTTTGTCGCTTCTAAATCTAATATTGTTTTTACAAACAAATGTATGGTAGCACTGCATCACAATTTCTGCCATAGCAGTACTAGAACATAACATTAAGAACAACATGCAGGTTATAGCTGACTCACTCAACAGATGATGCATTAGGTGCAGACATAGGGCTGACCTCCTTGGCTTTTTGAAGGGCATGTTTCTGGTTAAATGCCTCCTCTTCTTCCTGTTCATCCTACAGAGAATCAGATCAGAAGACATCAGCTGCCCTCCACATTAAGGATAAGACATTATCTTGCAATTCACTTGTCTTCAAAATTCTTATTTCCTGCTGATCTGCAAAGCCTGATAGAGCACAATTTAGACTTCTATATTTAGACTGGCAGAGCACATGCCTAGTACACCAGCAATGCTTTTGCATTCCACCTATCAGCCACAAATCCACTGTGTTATGCTGCAAGCACGCTAGCCTCAGATACACAGTCATAGGCATAGTGCAAATAGCAACCAATTAAAGCGGTATTAAACTCTGACATAATATTCAATAAAAATGTGTTTTCCTAATGTTTATTACCCATACAGTTATCATATTTGCTTTTGTGCACAAGTATTCATTTAGAAATTAAAAGTTCCCAAAGTACGGTTTATTTGCTCTGAAAGCTGCCATTGCATTTTATTCATATCTACAGTATTATATATTGTAATGTACCCGGCTAATTTTTCTGAGCTGTGTCTGATCTGCACATGTTACAAGGAGAAGGAGCTTCAGCACTACCAGGGAATGTTTACCTTCCTCTCTTGCTACAATGAAGTAAACACAAGATAATGTTATCTTATCACCTCTTTGGATTCAGATCTCACTGCAGGGAACTTTCTACTGAAAGAGTAAAGGTGCGTATACACGCACTACAAAAGGCAACGACGGGTCAGCCAGACCCTCCTGCTGGGCGGTCTTTTAGCCGACAGTAGCACATGTGTACGCGCTGTCGGCGGAGTGATAAGGCTGTTTCTCAACGATCCGCTCAGCTACTGTCGGCTAAAAGACCGCCCAGCGGGAGGGTCCGGCGGACCCGTCGTTGCCATTTGTAGTGCGTGTGTACGCACCTTAAGTCCTGTGTTTAACTGTTTAAATGCTGTTATGCTAAATAAAAAAAATTGTGGTAGTACAGTGGGATGCGAAAGTTTGGGTAACATTGTTAATCGTCATGATTTTCCTGTATAAATCGTTGGTTGTTACGATAAAAATGTCAGTTAAATATATCATATAGGAGACACACACAGTAATATTTAAGAAGTGAAATGAAGTTTATTGGATTTACAGAAAGTGTGCAATAATTGTTTAAATGAAATTAGGCAGATGCATAAATTTGGGCACCACAAAAAAGAAATGAAATCAATATTTAGTAGATCCTCCTTTTGTAGAAATTACAGCGTCTAAACGCTTCCTTTAGGTTCTAATGAGAGTCTAGATTCTGGTTGAAGGTATTTTGGATCATTCCTCATTACAAAACATCTCTAGGGCATTCAGGTTAGATGGCTTCCCAACATGGACAGCTCTCTTTAACTTACACCACAGATTTTCAATTATATTCATGTCTGGGGACTGGGATGGCCATTCCAGAACATTGCACTTGTTCATCTGCATGAATGCCTTAGTGGATTTTGAGCAGTGTTTAGGGTTGTTGTCTTGTTGAAAGATCCAGCCTCGGCGCAGCTTCAGCTTTGTCACTGATTCCTAGACATTGGTCTCCAGAATCTGCTCATACTGAGTGGAATCCATGTGTCCCTCAACTTTGACAAGACTCCCAGTCCCTGCACTGGCCACACAGCCCCACAGCATGATGGAACCACCACCATATTTTACTGTAGGTAGCAGGTGTTTTTCTTTAAAGCTAATGGGAACCGGGTTTTAAAAAAAAAAGTCAGATACTCACCTAAGGAGAGGGAGGCCATGGGTCCCATAGAGCACTCCCTCTCCTCTCCCGGTGCCTGCTGCTGTCCTGGCTCTCCCGTAGCGGTATTCGACCGTTTCGGTCAAATACCGCTGTCTCCCGGCCAAAGGGAGGCTTCGGAGATGCTTCGGGAGCGAGTGCTCCCGAAGACGGGCCGCTCTACACTGCGCATGCACGTGCGCCCTCTATGACGCGCTCACGTGTGCGCCGCCTGTCTTCGGGAGGACTCGGCTCCCGAAGACTTCCGAAGTCCCCTCGGCGTGGGACGAGAACGGAGGAGCCAGCGCAGCACCGGGGCCACCGGGAGAGGAGAGGGATGGCTCATTAGGACCGAGCCTTCCCTCTCCTTAGGTGAGTATCTGACTTTTTTTTAACAAACCCGATTACCATTAGCTTTAAATGCTGTGTTGCTATTCCTCCATGCATAACACCCCTTGTTATGCTCAAATAACTACAGTTTTGTTTCAGCAGTCCACAGCACCTTATTCCAAAATGAAGCTGGCTTGTCCAAATGTGCTTTAGCATACCTCAAGCGGCCCTGTTTGTGCTGTGGGCGGAAAAAAGGCTTCCTCTGCATACAGCATCTCCTTGTGCTGGTCTGTTGGTTGACTCTGACTATTCTCACCAATTTTCACTTCTGTTTATTATGTATATAAATATATATATTTATTTATAGATTCTTCATGGTCTGCCACTTCGAGCCTTAACTTGAACTAAGCCTGTGGTCTTCCATTTCCTCAATATGTTCCTAACTGTGGAAACAGACAGCTGAACTCTCTGAGACAGCTTTCTGTATCCTTTCCCTGAACCATGACGGTGAACAATCTTTGTCTTCAGGTCATTTGAGAGTTGCTTTGAGACCCCCATGTTGCTACTCTTCAGAGAAATTTAAAAGAGGAGAAAAATGTGCAATTGACCCCCTTAAATACTCTTTCTCATAACTGGATTCACCTGTGTATGTAGGTCAGGGGTCACTGAGCTTACTAAGCCAAATTGAGTTCCAACAATTAGTTCTAAAAGTTTTGGAATCAATAAAATGACAGCAGTGCCCAAATTTATGCTCCTGCCTAATTTTATTGAAACAATTATTGCGCACTTATAAATGCAATATACTTAATTTCACTTCTCAAATTTTACCGTGCGTGTCTCCTATATATATTTAACTGACATTTTTTATCGTAACAACCAACAATTTATGCAAGAAAATCATGATGATTAACAACGTTTCCCAAACTCGCGCATCCCACTGTATATTATACGCTGCAAATAATCTTTTAGAGCAAAGAGGAAATGCTGGGTTTCATACCACTTTAAACTCCTGCAGTGTATTTCTACTTGAGTGTGCATAAATGAGGCTCTGATCAATAATGCAATGTGCTGTTTTTGCTTTTGTTCTAAAATACAACCTTATTACAGCTTATGTTAACATAACGGAAGTGTGCTAAGAACAGTCAATACACTATCTTTAGTGTCTGAAACTGTTATTAACACTTCGAAAGAATTGTGCTAATAAGTTCACAGAGTCACTTTAACTAATGGTAGGATAGCCTTCAAGCACAGTATTTAAATAGAGATCCGCATAACCTGCAGCTATGAAGTACACATACGGTATGTGTAATAGCTTACACTGTGAATAATGGGCATGATATACAGGAAAGCAGGAAATTTGGGCACTGGAGGCGCCGGGGAATTCTTGATAGCAGACAGCCCCAGCGCCCCCTATTTAAATTTCCACCTCCAAATCATATTTGTATGGGTGCCTATGGCAGCGCCCAAACTTGTTTTTTTTTTATGGTGGATTTGCGGTGAGGGGGCCAGATGGTTATGGTTAGGTGTCAGGAAGGTGGGTTTTAAGGTTAGGCCCGAGTGGGGGTGGTTAGGGTTTGGAAACAGCAGGGGGGTGATTAGTGTTAGTGTTAGTGTTTATATGATAGTACTGAAAATACATGAATATACTTAAATGGTGAAAGCTATAAAAGAAACTGAAAAATAGAAACAGTAAATCTTACTTTAGTTAACTCCTGGGCATTGGCCAAATTGTCCACGGCAATGGCAAGAAATACATTCAGGAGGGTATCTAGCCAAGTTAAGGTTAAGTAACATTTTAAATAAACAGCCATGAAAAAAAAAAGATTCCTGGGAAAGTTACACACTGCAATCTTACAATACAATATACAGCACAGTCCTTAAATCTCGGCAATCTCTGATGTCAGTTATAATTATGCTGAATATCCTGCCAGTGCTGGACAGGAGCTGAGGCGGCACCTACATTTCTCAGCAACTGTCTGTATATGTAATGAAACAATAAGGGAGTAAAGAGATCAGAAATGACAACATTAATATAAATATACTGGAAACCAATATAATTATTGCTACTTATGATGTTTGCATTTCTCATGTAAATTGTATTTAGAATTTCCCATATTCCAGCAGTAATATGTAGCCAGATATAAGGAATATTACTGAATAAGTAATCAACATATCACATAACCAGCATATTAGCAAATGCCAGCAACAGGCAGTGCAATCAGTTTGACAATCTCTGAGTACTACAGCACAGTTAGGGCCCTTTTCCACCTGCAATCGCTAGCGTTCATGCTGAACGCTAGCGATTGCTGAATCGCAAAACCGGCGATTCCCCCGACGTTTGCGGCCGCGATTTTGCTATGCTATGCACTGCATAGCAAAATCGCGGCAATTATCGCTCCGCCGCGCGTTCGCGTTCCCGACAAAAGCGAATCGCGGTAGTGGAAATGACCTACCGCGATTCCTATGTTAAAAAGCAAACCGTAGCGATTGTAAAATCGCTAGCGGTTTGCGGTTTTGCGATTCAGCCAGCGCTGGTGGAAAAGGGCCCTAAATGTTAGGTTGGCACAGAAACCCCTTGAAAAATAAAACAGAAACATTCACCACTAAACAGAGACAAAAGTATCAAAAACTACAGTGATGCAGGAACTATTACTAACCTGGCACAAATCTATAACATTAACAAATACCTTTTCGTATTATTGTTTTTTGTTTTTTTTTTATAAAGCCTCTGATTAACAAGCTTGGCATTGCTGGTGTGTTGTCAATGTAACTAGGTACATCAGGTTGAGATGGTGGTTCCAAAAATTTAAAATCACAATTATTTTATCTGTATTGAATTTAAAAAAGGTTATGATGGTGTGTGTTAACATGTAGACAGTGAACAGACACAACAGGTTGACCTAAAAGGAGTAGGGACAGAGATATATTTGGCTGTTATCTGCCAAAATACCTAATAGGCTGGTCAAGGCTATAGGCATCGAGGGAGAAGGGGAGAAAAGAAAAGGTCCAAGGACTGAGCCCTATGATACTCCTATTAACAGGGGGTGAAAAGAGGTGATGGTGTTGGATTGACCATCCTACCAAACTATTCTTCCTTGCAGTTATGCTAACAGTCCACTGTCTGGCATAAAAAAAATCCAAGTCCAATTTCCTGAATCTCTACCTAAATCGTTGATTCACTGAATGTGTTATTGAGCAAAATCAATAAAACAGTAAAAACTTAAAAAGTAGATTTAAACATAAAATAAAACGGTGGAATATCTTAAAAGGTCAGTTTTAGGAGAAGGGAAGCTAGATACAATCGTTTATTTCATTAGTTTATCTTCGCCTCGGGTGTCATTTAAACTGTAAAGTGAGGAGGGTCCTAAGACAAAACAAAGCCATGCTACCACATTACTATGTGAAACTGAAGGTCTCTTTATAATCGGTTCAGTCAGTGCTAGATCTGGTATTGCAGGTCTGGGCACATTTACTGTGCATTAACATTTGAATTTGCTGACTGGCTTTATCCAGCAGACCATTTTAATAGCAGGTTCTTCTTGGTGAGTAAGCATTGCCTTTTACTGTGTTTACATTTTAGGCCTCTTGCACACTACAAGTGATTCCGATTCAGATTCCGCTTTTTAATCAGTTTTTACATCCGATTCAGATTCCGATTTGCAGTGTGCAGGGAGCAAACTGCAAATCGGAATCTGAATCGGATGTAAAAATTGATTAAAAAGCGGAATCTGAATCTGAATCACTTGCAGTGTGCAAGAGGCCTTATGTGAGTAGTAGTGGTGGGCAGGGCCAGATTTGGAAAGGTCACAGGGGCCCAGGCCTTGGGGGGCTGCAGCCCAAGTGGGCAACTGGACATGGAATAGGGGTTGCTACATATGAAAGGGAGGCTGAAAATGGGGAGCAACACATGAAAAAGGGAAACTGATGCCCAAGGGAGCTGTTCATGAAAGAGAGGGGCTAAAGTGCATGGATGATACACAAGGGAGAGGGGGCTGCACATGGAATTAGAATATTCTGATAACAGTTGTATAGCACTTTTCTCCTGTCGGACTTAAAGCGCTCAAGAGCTGCAGTCACTGGGACATGCTCAAGAGGCCACCCTGCAGTGTTAGGAAGTCTTTCCTTGAACTCCTTACTGAATAGATACTGACCCTAGCCAGGATTCGAACCCTGGTCTCCCATGTCAAAGGCGGTGCCCTTAACCAGTACACTATCCATCCACTGCATTAGAGGGGCACTGTTCCACAAGAAAGGGAAGTCACAAAATAATTGGTCTAGGGGCACAAAAAGTATAAATCTGGCCTTGGTGGTGGTTTCTCCCCTGGTAGTGAGGGCACTGGGGTGGGCTGTCCACTCTGCACCCTGTGGTGTAGCATGTGGGTCGTATTCCCGGAAAAAACCCCACAGAGAACAAATATATGAAATTCAAGAGACTGAAATGACTAGAATATGTAAATGGCTAATGAGCATGTAAATGCAACAAAGATGATGTAATAACTAGGTTACGCAAGGTAGACTCGGAAACAGTGTGCTACCAGTCATTACCCTGCCATACTTCAGCACAAAAGTAATTATGAGGTTTTATCATTATTCCTCCAGTTTCTGCCTTGTTATTTTTTTCTTCTTATCACACAATTATCCGTTATCACATTTTTCAGAACCAGGGGAAGAGGTGTTTTAAACCATTTAATGGAAGCGATAATTAGCGAGGATAAAAAGTTATGCATAATTAATGATTTATGAATCTTTGTTGTTAAGCTGATAAACAAGACATAATTCTTTAGTTGATTATATTATTGAAACATAAGTTGGTTGTACGTGACCTGAGCAATGCAAGCAAGGTAGCACATCTGAATATTACGTTTAATAATAAGGCCATGAAAGGACAAAAAACAAAACACAAACTTAGCAGCGGACGCTCTCTTTACTACATGCAATGATTTGCCATCATGCTGGGAAATAGTAGGCACTCAGTGTTGAATATATAAGTATGAACAGGTATATTAGGTATAACAGAGTTCTACCTTGGCTTTAAGAAGGACTCACTTCAAACTTCAAAATGGGAACTTTACCTATGCACTAGACAACGCATTTCGCTGCTTCAAGTAGCTTCCTCGGGTCAGTAGAAGTGCAATTCGAGGTCTGTAGTGTGTAGGACTCTATTATACCTAATATAACTGTTCATACCTATATATTCAACACTGAGCGCCTCCTATCCTTTGTTCCCTACGACCTATCCCTTTTTAATGGGGCACCTGCTATTGGACTCATCCTTCTGGCTGGTCTCTTCTGGAGTAGAGACCATATTTACCTCCATGAAAGGCTGAGAGGGGATGGTACATCCCCTTATGTGCACTTAGCGGTTGCTTTTCTAGCAGCCCAGCCTTGTGAGTATTTATAGTTCACTACTTTTTGCCATTCACTTATACTGACATACTACACCATATTGGGCTCCCAGTGTCTTTTTCTCTGTGTTTTTGTCTCCTTTTCTCAAATGTACTGCTTATTAATTTTAAAACAGGAAGACAGTCACTAAGTGGCTAGCATTCTTATCTTCCAGCAGTGATGTTGCATGTTCAAATCCCAGGCCCAGCCAGGACACTATGTGAATAGAGTCAGCATTACCTCTACAATAGCCCAATAAAGTGGTATGGAGATCAGATTGTTAACTGTATTGCTGTATGGGCACAGAAAAACATCATGTAAATACTGGTAAGAGTGATTACTTTGTATTTATGTGCACGCTGCTCTCTGTCTTCCTGACACTTCTGCTTTCAAAGCCAAACTTCCAGGTGTGAAGGCGGAAGTGTCGAAAAGATGAATAACAGCATGCAGCACAGTGAGAGGGGGTGACATGAGTAAGGGCCTGTTTCCACTACACGCAGATTGGATGCAGAATGGATGCAGAAAAACTGATGCCAATGAATGCATATGGGAAAATCTGCATCAGAAAAATCGCGTTTAGTGGAAACAGGCCCATAAACATTCATTGGAGTCAGTTTTTCTGCATCCAATCTGCGTGTAGTGGAAACAGGCCCTTAGATAACCCTTCCTGCCATAATGGAATGCACTCCCATACACACTGAGACAAGTTCCAAACAGTTTCACAAAACTGTTCCCTCTTATTCTGAGTACAAATCTAATAATAATAGTAATAATTCCAACATTTGTATAGCACTTTTCTCTTGTCAGACTTGAAGCACTTGAGAGCTGTAGCCAATAGGGGCATGCTAAGTAGGCAGTGGCAGTATTAGGGAGACTTGCCCAATGACTGGCTTACTGATCAGAGGCAGTGCCCTTAAAGGATACCCGAAGTGACATGTGACATGATGAGATAGACATGGGTATGTACAGTTTGTAGCGCACAAATAACTTAGCTGTGTTCCTTTTTTTTTTCTTTCTCTGCCTGAAAGAGTTAAATATCAGGTATGTAAGTGGCTGACTCAGGCCTGACTAAGACAGGAAATGACTACAGTGTGACCCTCACTGATAAGAAATTCCCCTTTTTATCTCTTTCTTGCTCTCTCAGAAGCCATTTTCTGCTAGGAAAGTGTTTTATAGTTGGAATTTCTTATCAGTGAGGGTCACAATGTAGTCACTTCCTGTCTGAGTCAGGACTGAGTCAGCCATTTACATACCTGATATTTAACTCTTTTAGGCAGAGAAAGAAAAAAAGGAACACAGCATAGTTATTTGTGTGCTAGGCACTGTATATACACATGAATATCTCATCATGTCACATGTCACTTTGGGTATCCTTTAACAAGTAGCCTATCCATCCATCTTTAGAAGTTTGCACCAGCATAAGGAACTATACAAGCTCCCCTTCATCCCTTGTGTGCCCCCCACCACCTTTCTGGTGCTGACAATTTTCACTGCAGGGACCATGAAGATACTGACACGGTTAGTGTTACAACCCCCCCATCCTCGCCAAACCCCCATGTGCATCGATGTTCAACTCCAGTCCTTGAGGACAGAGGCCCTCATACATTTTTGGCATAGCTCAACTTAATTGATGGGACTGAAAGGTGTGGTTCATCAAGTAGAACACATTTCTCCACTTCTCAGTCCACTGGCATGGATATGGCCCCCAAGGACTGAAGTTCAACACTGTACCCCATGGTAAGCCCTTTCTTGACATCTAACCAAACCTAACCTAAACTGAAGCCCTATATGTAACGTTCTCCAAAATGTTAACCTCTCCCTATTACCTAACTTCAACCATCCCATGTAATGAAAGCCCCTTCTTGACCCCAAATCCCTACTTTCACCTCCTAACCTTTGCACTTTAACCAATAACACATACCTTTACCTTGCCTAACCCTTAATAGTAACCCTCTTAAAATAATGCCTAACCCTAGCAGACCCTCATCTTTGAATCCAAGCATCAAGCACTGTTAGCTGAGAACCAGCTTATGGATACATTGGATAAGCACTAGCACTTAGTTATAACATAGCCAAGCTCAAGGGTAAAGTAATTGAGCACCAGAATCCAAATAATACACAATGGCCTCAATTCACTAAGATCATGCTGGAGATAATAAGGCAAGATAAAACTTGCCACCACACAGTGAGTTATCTTATCTCTTCATTCCTTAAGTGACCTCCTCTGTAGTTAAGTTACCTCCTCTGTAGTTAAGTTACCTCCTCTGTAGTTAAGTTACCTCCTCTGTAGTTATTTTCACACACAGTTAACCCTCCTGGCGGTATAAAAAAATACGCCAGGAGGCAGCGCGGCAGTTTTTTTTTAATTTTTTTTTTCTATATCATGTAGCGAGCCCAGGGCTCGCTACATGATAGCCGCTGCTCAGCGGCATCCCCCCGCCCTCTTCGATCGCCTTCGGCGATCTCCGATCAGGAAATCCCGTTCAAAGAACGGGATTTCCTGGAGGGCTTCCCCCGTCGCCATGGCGACGGGGCGGAATGACGTCACCGACGTCACTGACGTCGGGTCGTCATTGGGAGTCCCGGTGCCACCCCTCGGCGCTGCCTGGCACTGATTGGCCAGGCAGCGCACGGGGTCTGGGGGGGGGGGGCCGCGTGCCGCACCGTATAGCGGCGATCGGGCGCGCGGCGGCGGCGGCGATCAGGGTGCTGGCGCAGCTAGCAAAGTGCTAGCTGCGTCCAGCAAAAAAAAAATTAAACAAATCGGCCCAGCAGGGCCTAAGCGGCACCCTCCGGCGGCTTACCCCGAACTACGTTCGTGGTTACCGCCAAGAAGGTTAATTAACAGCCTGTCTTTAACTTTAGAATTCTGGAGTTATTTTAAGTATTGAAGAGTTAACTTAAAGACAGAAGAGTTAACTTTAGGTTTGCCTGAGGTAAAATGTTTCCTGAATACTACATGCCTCGTCACCATGGTGATAACTATAGAAATGTTATTAAAGACAGGAGATACGTTTAGTGAATTGAGGCCTTTGATTAAATTTACACACCTTATTCTGGTGAGCTAACACACTGTATTGGCTCTATTTTACTGCTTTGTCCAGGAAGCGAAAACCTAAATCTAGCAGATTCATTGTGCTGCGTCTCAAAGAGTCACATGTGGCTAAACCCCTAAAAAGTCTATTCAGTGGTTATTCAGGCACTCACTATGCACGTTGCTGCTGGCATTGTTTGTAGTTCTTGTCTTCTACTTATCAGGTAAGAGCTCATTCCCACTGTACCTTTTTATGCAGTTTATAAAATGCATGCCTTTTCCTATAGGAGCTCATTGTACTTTCCCCAGTTACGTATTTCATTTTTTTCCAAAAAGCATTGCATGCTGCATTTTGTATTTCCATTATAGTTAATGGAAGTGCATTCAAAACACCACTATAATGCATTGAAGTGCACACAAATCCCCAAGTTGATTTTTTCGTTAATACTCTATGACATGCAGGTGTTTTAAAATGTTCAGTACAGCATTACAGAAGTGGTCAGGATACAGTTGCCGAAAAGGGTAAGAATGATGAAATAAATGGAAGACCACATCCCAGAACGCACTCCACCCTGTGAGCGGATTCCATTGTACATCACTTCATTCCAGTCCTCTCCAGTTAGAATCTAAAACAAAAATAAACCATGATAAGTATAAATATCATACATATTACACCTGTGCAGCAGCATAGCAACATAATTCAGTACAGTATTGGGGGTCAGTTCACACTAAGTCTGCTGCTATGGTAAAAAGGGCATCCCTGTAGGACATAATGGTAAATCAGATTCATTTATTTTGCCAAGTACAAATGGGAGGTTCCTGGAATTGGTTTTGGCTCATACAGGTTCTGGACAGATGGGGGGGATAATGTTCAAAAGCCAAGAGCCGAGGCTGCCATACTACGGCACCTCCAGTCGCACTTGGCAATCATCTGTCATTCCTTAGGAGACATGGGGGGTGGATAGAGGGAGGCGAAGGCTCAGCAGTGATGACCCAGTTCCCGACATTTGGCATCTGGCGGTGCTAGGCAAGGTGTTCCAATTCAAAAGGTGCAAAAGTGTTAATTTCTGTGGTGGGTCCCGACTTCTGGGCAGCATTCAGCAGGGCTGGTCAAGATAATCTGGCTGTCACAGAAGTGTCCGGCTTCACCGGTCTTACTTCTGGTTTAGTGGCAGGTGTCATAGAGGGGTTGAACCAGAGGTGTCCCTGCTGCAGTGGAGCAGCAGCAACCAATGGATGGATGGATGGAGCCGGCATACAGTGAGGCCAAAGGTTTCCTGATCAGCCTTGGTGTCTTCCTACCTCAGTGGAGCCCTGACCTCCTAGGTAGCAGCGGTGGACTCTACAAGGCCTGTACCTGCACAGACAACAGACCCAGGTAGCAGCCAGGTGGAAAACTCCTGGTCCCGAACCCCCCACAACCCTCACCAGCATCCTACACTGCACACCTTCAGGGGGGAAAACAGGGTGAATTGGTAGGGAACAGGGAAGAAAAACAAGAAAAAGCCAGAATCCTGTGGCCATGGCTGCCAATTAAGGCACCATCTTCCTGAATGGCAGTTTAGCATTTCATAAATGCTGTGACTAGTGGCAGTGCAGAAATATTCATGCACCAACTGGGCGTCCAAATAGCAGCAAAAGAAATATGAGCGCCTGAGGCTGTGGCACGGTAGTAGCAATAAAGGGACATTTGGGTGCCGATAAAATAGCAGGTGCCGGGGCTACCTGCTATGTCAATTGTGGCTATAAATAGTGGGTGTGAAACTGGCCCCACTAGTTTATCAGTAGCCTTGGACACCCAAATATCACTTTATTGCCACTAATCGTGGAGGTTAAGCACCTCTGGGGCAGTAAGGGTTAGGCAGCGGTAGAGGGAGGGTTCTGAGTGAGAGTAGGGTTACTTTAGATCATACTAAAATATCAGTAACAATTAGCAATCATTTACTATTGGAATTATCGAATTATCTTTTTCGAGGCGCCTTTTTTACATGTACCCCTGGCTGCCCTACTGATTATCTGCCTCTACTTTTAGCCATACACCCAGAACAAACATGCATGTCAATGACCAGATTAGCCACATGCTTGTTTCAGATTTACGATTCAAGTGAAAGAGATCTGCAGATTTGCTAGGCAACTGTTATTGATTTAAAAAAAAAACAAATATGGCCACCACCACATGCCTCCCACTTCAGGTTTTCTTTATAGGGTACAGCAAATCGATACAATATGAATAAGCTACCAAACCGCAAGAGTGAGCTAAGCTTAAGTATTTAAAAGAAACATTTTTAAAAGGGATCCAAAGCCCACAATAACTCCAAGGTCCAAGACTCCAAATATAGGGCAGCCAAGAGAAACCGTATAGAACAAGCTCACAGAATTCAAATGTTTACCTGTAACGATATGTGTCAGCAAGTAACAGAGTTCTGATTATTAGGTGATCTGCAGTATCACCTACAATGCAGATATATACCTGATAATATGGTGATCTGCAGAATCACCAATAATACAAGTATACCAGTAATTAATGTGATAGCAAGGGTAGTGCTTGGTGCAACAGTAGTACTGATAGGTATAGCTGTACCTAACCAGAGGAGCTGGAGGGCACTAACAGTACAGAGCCTCTCACCAGAGACAAGGGCACTCTGGTGAGAGTAGAGTGGTCAGACTAATCGAGTTGGCAACAGACAGACAGATACGGTACAAAATCAGAGGGCAAAGGCAAGAAGGTTTTAACAGGCAGAGTCGGCAGCAAGATCAGATGGGCAAAAGTACAGAATCACTGAGAGTAAAAATAGTCAGAACAAGCAAGAGTCAGTCATACACAGATAATAAACAGTATTTCGATAATAATATAGTTATCAAACAATCCTATCACTGTGTGAAATCCCCGGTTTCCTCCCGGATCAAAGCACACCGGATCTATCTAAGGTCTAACACTAAGGTCTAACACTAAGTGATCGCAACAGCAGACAAGTTGAGAGTGATTCCTCCGGGCTTAAGAGCCCGGAGAGACCCCGAGGCACGCCCCCTGCGCCTGGCCAATCAGCGTCGAGGGGCGCATAGTATGTCGTCAGCCGACCCGCAGGTCAGCTGATACGCCTCCTCGCCGCATAAAGGTCATGACGGTGCGCACGAGCACGCGTCAATGCGACCTCATGTGCAGACGAGAGACCCGTCCTCGGCGTGCTAGATGTCCGAGGCACGGGAGCGCTGCTAGGTAGGGAGACAGAGGCAGCTGCGGTGGCGGCGTGACTCGACGCAGCTGCCTCCGCAACATTTGTTACATTACCTAGCTATTCCCTGTCACATGATAATGTCAACTGATGACTGCTTATTTCACTGCCTGTAAACAGTTAGTGGTACTGGTGCAATCAGATAAAAATTAAGCCAAGGGGAAAAAAGTGAATCCGACACTTGATGGTGCATATAAAACAAAAACAGAGAGATACCCAATGCAGTGTTTCAGCCTTACCGCCTCTGGCTGTTCACTAGTCTGGCAAATAGTCTATTAAAATATCCTAAATAAAGCCAGCCCGCTGATTGGAAATTATCTTTAGCCTAGATTTCTCTGCATACTCAAGCTTGTTGAGCTTGGGGGAGGAGAAAACTGGGAAAAGCTTAGTCTCCTCCTTCCTGTGAGCTCTGAACTGTGACAGGATGATTTGGATGGTTTATGTACAAGCAGAAGCAGCAAACTTGTGTGTGCAGGGAAAATAGCTTTCAAATAGCTTTCAGGTAATTTCCCATTAGCCAATGGGAAAGGCAATTCTCATTCTGGGTCATCACATCACATGTCTCCACTGCAACAAGGTAGCAAGCTTTTTACCACCAGGTGTAAATGTCCGATTGTTGTTGAGAGCAGATTTTGGCTAAAGTATTTCGGCTGTTCTACATGTAGAGACTGAGTCTCCACTGAGTCCACTTTAAGAACAACACACAACACCACTGCCTTTACATACATGTATAAGAGAAACACACTTTTGATCATTCAGGAACCCATATATGTGCAGCACCTGACAGCCTCTTACAGCTCTGGATAAACTTTATACATTTGTTAAGCCTTACCTGAAAAACTGTCATAATGGCTGCAGGGAAAGTATCAAAATTTGCAGACGGTGTGCCATCATTGAAATTAAATCTGCAAAATACAACAAAAAGAGGTACTTAAATTTAAAGCAGAATTCCAGGGATCTATTTTAGCGTCCATCTGAAAATGGCGCCTGTGAATAATGGTGCACAGTGTTGCTGCTAATCCATTTGTTGCTTATCGCTATTTAATGTTAAGCCTTATCGTTATTTAGCTCTGTTTATTTTATTGAAAATTAACGTTAACACACAGAACCCTCTCTGTACCTATCCCTAACCCCTAGACCCCCCTGGTGGTGCCTAACCCTAACCACTTCTCTGGTGGTGCCTAACCCTAAGACCCCCCTGGTGGTGCCTAACCCTATCCACTTCCCTGGTGGTGCCTAACCCTATCCACCCCCCTGGTAGTGGCTAACCCTAACCACCACCCTGGTGCTGCCTAACTCTAACCACCCCCCTGGTGGTGCCTAACCCTAAGACCCCCCTGGTGGTGCCTAACCCTAAGACCTCCCCGGTGGTGCCTAACCCTAAGACCTCCCTGGTGGTGCCTAACCCTAAATCTCCCCTGGTGATGCCTAACCCTAAGACCTACCTGGTGGTGCCTAACTCTAAATCTCCCCTGGAGGTGCCTAACCCTAACCTTGACAGTGTTACATCAAATCCATTCACCGTTTTGCAGTTAAATAACGTCTGCAGTTTGGCTTATGTAGGTTAGCTATTTATAAATAACGTTACTGTGCGCAATAACGTCTGCTGTTTGGCATATGAACGGCGCTATTGATAAATAACGTTTGTTACTGTGTGTGCCGTTTTTCTTATTTTTTCCCTGTGCGCCATTATAATGCAGTTCTAACGATAAATAGCAATACGCGTATCTTTTCAATGCTGCACCATTTTTATGCATAGGCGCTGTGCGCCATTATTCACTGATCCGCTATTTTAAATATTCACACATTGTGTCTCCATCTCCATATTAATGTAAAACTATTTATTTTCAATGCTACTGGGTGCAAGAAAAATTGGTTTGTCACTGTGACAACTTTCTGCTTGACTGTCCAAGGCTGGTGGGAAGATGCGTTCTCTGTGTGTATGTCACCTGTTTTGATGGAAAAGCCTTGCCATGTGATAACTGATTGATTTGTGAGATGGAGTAGCCAGGGGGCCTCCCAGGGGGGCACTGGCCACCGCTATCACCAGGGAAGCCTTAGGGGGAGGCAGGATGGCACTGACCACCACCACCACCAGGGAAGCCTTATGGGGCAGGAAGAGGGGAAGCCCTATACCACCAGTGAAGCAATATTGAGGAGGAAGGAAGGGGAGCTCCCTAACACCCCCAGGGAAGCTTTATTGGGCTGGGAGAGGGGACCACTAGACTCCAGGGAACTGAAAAAGTGGGCACACATGTATGCCATGTACAAAATGGGGGCATGGCATAAGGTGTGGCAGAGCTGGTCTCAGTGTCCTTTCTTTGCTGGTTCCAAAAGTTGGGAGGTATGAAGTAGCATGTGAGCAGTCAGTGCCCAAAACTGGTCACTCCAAACCAGGGGTGCTCATTGCGTTGATTATGATTTACTGGTCAATCGCAAATAATGATTATCACTAGCACCATACACCGCAGGCCAGGCCAGTGATGCAGGAGACACAGAGGTGCAGCCATGCATCAGCCAGTCATAAAGGCTTTCATATAAGACATATTACAGCTCCTGAGGCCAGCAAACAACCTGAAAGACAATGCATGCAGCCTCCGCCAGGCAAGACGCCAATGTCAAGTACACATTTATGTGAAAGCTGTCATAGGAACTCATTGTTTGTATCCAGCATTAATCTGGCAATGGGAATGATGGGTAAATGTTCTCAGATGAAACTACTGTGAACCTAGCCTTGCTCCGTTGTTCCATGTGGTCGCATTACTTTGTGTGAAATAAAAAATACAGAAGCTTGGAATCTAAAGATAGCCATATAAGTGAATGAGCTAAAAACTCAGATGAGCTGGGAAAATACACCACCATGCTGAAATGAGCTGAATTTGGGAAAGAGGGAATTGGTGGGGTAGCTAAAGATCTTGGGGCCCCGGTGCAAGTTTGACATGGAGACCCAAAACCTAACAAGAACAGCTGCAGTATCAGAGGTGCATTTAAAGTAAGGAAAGTTTGTTAAGGATTACCACTATGCAATGCACATACAGAGGTGTTCATTACCAACATACCACCAATGAAAAGCTAATAAGATGGATGAAGAAGGGTCCCTGGTGGGCCAATTTGGTCCAGGGGCCCTGGTGCAGTTGCAAACCTCTGCATCCCCTATTGCTACACCACTGGATAGAATGACTATGGGGTCATGTTTTCACCGGATAATAATTCAGCCTAATATGTGCAAGAACCAGATGATAACAGCCATACTAATTTTGTTCAGAGCATGAAGAAGGCATTTAACCTCTATACATGAAAGCAAGCAGACAGTAAGCTCAGCTGTGAGGAAAACTTGCTGACCACTTGAGTTGTTGGACATTATTATTATTTAATTTGCTTGTTTTTAGAAGTTATATATATATATTTATATATATATATATATATATATAATGCCACTTGTGCTCCGGCAGACCTTTGCTGGCTGAGTATAAACTTTGAGTGCTGAGATTGTGCGTTTTTTGTTTATATGTATTTACTGATCATGTAATTGGTTGTGTTTTATTATTACTTGGCTATTCTACTGTTAATCTGTTCTGCATTCCATATCAGTTCATTAATTCTGTGTTACCCTAATTTATATTAACTGAATAATCTGAATCTTACATTTAGATGTATTTTCAGCTTAGTTTAGCTTAACAAGGTTTTCCAAAGGAAGGGCAAAATTACATTAAAAAAGCTTAATTCTAAAATGGAATTGCAAACCAACAGGTGACTTCTATGTTATGTAATTTCCCTTTCCACCAACAATAACAATAAATAGTAAGAATCAAGACAAAATATTAGTGAGTAAAACTCTTACAGTTTGGAAACAACTTCCTGCTAGGTCAGAATATACTATATTTTAGTAAAGACCATACTATACAAGTAAAGGACCACTATTGTGAAAAAAGTAGGCAGTTAAAATCTGACAGAACCGACAGGTTTTGGGCCAGTCCATCTCCTCATAGGGGAATCTCAGGGTTTTCTTTTTTCAACAGCATTTCTTGAACAGCAGTTGCAAAGTCTAACTGACAAAATAGTGTGCAAGTGAGAAGGGAGGCTGGCATCTTACTATTTTGGCAGTTAAACTGCTGTTCAGGAAATGCTGAGTCCTGAAAATCCCCCATGAGGAGATGGACTGGCCCAAAACCTGTTGGTTCTGTCAGATTTTAACTGCCTACTTTTTGTAATAGTGGTCCTTTAGAAGAATGAACATTCTAGGGTTTAAAAAAAACTATTGGTTGTACAGAAAAATGTGTAGTTTTATTTTTTTATTTTGCGCAAGAAACATGATTGAATTTCTAATTTTAGTCAATCGGGAATGGCGAAAAATGTATGATCACATTCCCCGAAAATGTAATGATGTTGGATAGATTGCCAGTGTTTTGATTTACAGACCCAAGCAAATTTTCGATCAATTTTTTTCATAATTGGGGAAAAATCGTACACGTGTGATACATTGGTCAGATGTTTCAAAAGTTGCAATCAGAAAAATCAATCATAATTTTCAACTAGAATAAAAAATTAAAAAGTAGTATGGTGTGTTGCCACCTTTAGACTATGATAAGGACACAAGAATATGATAGCAATAATATTGTGGGCTCCTCTGAGGAGCCATTATTGACATGACTATGAACTCAATGCTATATCAATACATATTAATGGTAATAATAACAACAAATACATATATTTCCTTTAAATGTAGTAGATTATTATTATTATTTAGTATTTATACAGCGCCGACATCTTACGCAGCGCTGTACAGTATATATATATATATATATATATATATATATATTGCCCTGTCACTAACTGTCCCTCAAAGGAGCTCACAATCTAATTCCTACCATTGTCATATGTCTATATTAACCACTTAAGGACTGCAGTCATAAAACCCCTTAAGGACCAGAGCCTTTTTTTCCATTCGGACCACTGCAGCTTTCACGGTTTATTGCTCAGTCATACAACCTACCACCTAAATGAATTCTACCTCCTTTTCTTGTCACTAATACAGCTTTCTTTCGGTGCTATTTGATTGCTGCTGCGAGTTTTAGTTTTTATTATATTCATCAAAAAAGACATGAATTTTGTCAAAAAAATGACTTTTTTAACTTTCTGTGCTGACAGTTTTCAAATAAAGTAAAATTTCCTATACATTTGAGCGCGAAAGTTATTCTGCTACATGTCTTTGATAAAAAAAAACCCATTCAGTGTATATTTATTGGATTGGGTAAAAGTTATAGCGTTTACAAACTATGGTGCAAAAAGTGAATTTTCCCATTTTCAAGCATCTCTGACTTTTCTGCGCACCTGTCAGGTTTCATGAGGGGCTAAAATTCCAGGATAGTACAAATACCCCCCAAATGACCCCATTTTGGAAAGAAGACATCCCAAAGTATTCAGTGAGAGGCATGGTGAGTTCATAGAAGATTTTATTTTTTGTCACAAGTTAGCGGAAAATGACACTTTGTAACAAAAAAAAAAAAAAAAAAAAAGTTTCCATTTCTTCTAACTTGCGACAAAAAAAAATGAAATCTGCCACGGACTCACTATGTTCCTCTCTGAATACCTTGAAGTGTCTACTTTCCAAAATGGGGTCATTTGTGGGGTGTGTTCACTGTCCTGGCATTTTGGGGGGTGCCTAATTGTAAGCACCCCTGTAAAGCCTAAAGATGCTCATTGGACTTTGGGCCCCTTAGCGCAGTTAGGCTGCAAAAAAGTGCCACACATGTGGTATTGCCGTACTCAGGAGAAGTAGTATAATGTGTTTTGGGGTGTATTTTTACACATACCCATGCTGGGTGGGAGAAATATCTCCGTAAATGACAATTGTTTTCTTTTTTTAACACACAATTGTCAATTTATAGAGATATTTCTCCCACTCAGCATGGGTATGTGGAAAAATACACCCCAAAACACATTATACTACTTCTCCTGAGTACGGCGATACCACATGTGTGGCACTTTTTTGCACCCTAACTGCGCTAAGGGGCCCAAAGTCCAATGAGTACCTTTAGGATTTCACAGGTCATTTTGAGAAATTTCGTTTCAAGACTGCTCCTCACGGTTTAGGGCCCCTAAAATGCCAGGACAGTATAGGAATCCCACAAATTACCCCATTTTAGAAGGAAGACACCCCAAGGTATTCCATTAGGAGGATGGTGAGTTCATAGAAGATTTTTTTTTTTTGTCACAAGTTAGCGGAAATTGATTTTAATTGTTTTTTTTCACAAAGTGTCATTTTCTGCTAACTTGTGACAAAAATAAAATCTTCTATGAACTCACCATACTCCTAACGGAATACCTTGGGGTGTCTTCTTTCTAAAATGGGGTCATTTGTGGGGTTCCTATACTGCCCTGGCATTTTAGGGGCCCTAAACCGTGAGGAGTAGTCTTGAAACCAAATGTCGCAAAATGACCTGTGAAATCCTAAAGGTACTCATTGGACTTTGGGCCCCTTAGCGCACTTAGGGTGCAAGAAAGTGCCACACATGTGGTACCGCCGTACTCAGGAGAAGTAGTATAATGTGTTTTGGGGTGTATTTTTACACATACAGATGCTAGGTGGGAGAAATATCTCTGTAAATGACAATTATTTGATTTTTTTTACACACAATTGTCCATTTACAGAGAGATTTCTCCCACCCAGCATGGGTATGTATAAAAATACACCTCAAAACACATTATACTACTTCTTCTGAGTACGGCGATACCACATGTGTGACACTTTTTTGCAACCTAGGTGCGCTAAGGGGCCTAACGTCCTATTCACAGGTCATTTTGAGGCATTTGGATTCTAGACTACTCCTCACGGTTTAGGGCCCCTAAAATGCCAGGGCAGTATAGGAACCCCACAAGTGACCCCATTTTAGAATGAAGACACCCCAAGGTATTCCGTTAGGGGTATGGTGAGTTCATAGAAGATTTTTTTTTTGTCACAAGTTAGCGGAAAATGACACTTTGTGAAAAAAAAAACAATACATATCAATTTCCGCTAACTTGTGACAAAAAATAAAATCTTCTATGAACTCACCATACTCCTAACGGAATACCTTGGGGTGTCTTCTTTCTAGAATGGGGTCATTTGTGGGGTTCCAATACTGCCCTGGCATTTTAGGGGCCCTAAACCGTGAGTAGTCGTCTTGAACCCAAATGTCTCAAAATGACCTGTGAAATCCTAAAGGTACTCATTGGACTTTGGGCCCCTTAGCACAGTTAGGCTGCAAAAAAGTGTCACACATGTGGTATCGCCGTACTCAGAAGAAGTAGTATAATGTGTTTTGTGGTGTATTTTTACATATAACCATGCTGGGTGGGAGAAATATCTCTGTAAATGACACATTTTTGATTTTTTTTACACACAATTGTCCATTTACAGAGAGATTTCTCCCACCCAGCATGGGTATGTGTAAAAATACACCACAAAACACATTATACTACTTCTCCTGAGTATGGCGATACTACATGTGTGACACTTTTTTGCAGCCTAGGTGCGCTAAGGGGCCCAACGTCCTATTCACAGGTCATTTTGAGGCATTTGTTTTCTAGACTACTCCCCACGGTTTAGGGCCCCTAAAATGCCAGGGCAGTATAGGAACCCCACAAGTGACCCCATTTTAGAAAGACGACACCCCAAGGTATTCCGTTAGGGGTATGGTGAGTTCATAGAAGATTTTATTTTTTGTCACAAGTTAGTGAAAAATGACACTTTGTGAAAAAAAACAATAAAAATCCAATTTCCGCTAACTTTTGACAAAAAATAAAATCTTCTATGAACTCATCATACACCTAACAGAATACCTTGGGGTGTCTTCTTTCTAAAATGGGGTCACTTGTGGGGTTCCTATACTGCCCTGGCATTTTACGGGCCCAAAACTGTGAGTAGTCTGGAAACCAAATTTCTCAAAATGACTGTTCAGGGGTATAAGCATCTGCAAATTTTGATGACAGGTGGTCTATGAGAGGGCAAATTTTGTGGAAACGGTCATAAGCAGGGTGGCCTCTTAGATGACAGGATGTATTGGGCCTGATCTGATGGATAGGAGTGCTAGGGGGGTGACAGGAGGTGATTGATGGGTGTCTCAGGGGGCGGTTAGAGGGGAAAATAGATGCAATCAATGCACTGGGGAGGTGATCGGAAGGGGGTCTGAGGGGGATCTGAGGGTTTGGCCGAGTGATCAGGAGCCCACACGGGGCAAATTAGGGCCTGATCTGATGGGTAGGTGTGCTAGGGGGTGACAGGAGGTGATTTATGGGTGTCTCAAGGTGTGATTAGAGGGGGGAAATAGATGCAAGCAATGCACTAGCGAGGTGATCAGGGCTGGGGTCTGAGGGCGTTCTGAGGTGTGGGCGGGTGATTGGGTGCCCGCAAGGGGCAGATTAGGGTCTAATCTGATGGGTAACAGTGACAGGTGGTGATAGGGGGTGATTGATGGGTAATTAGTGGGTGTTTAGAGGAGAGAAGAGATGTAAACACTGCACTTGGGAGGTGATCTGATGTCGGATCTGCGGGCGATCTATTGGTGTGGGTGGGTGATCAGATTGCCCGCAAGGGGCAGGTTAGGGGCTGATTGATGGGTGGCAGTGACAGGGGGTGATTGATGGGTGGCAGTGACAGGGGGTGATTGATGGGTGATTGACAGGTGATCAGTGGGTTATTACAGGGAATAACAGATGTAAATATTGCACTGGCGAATTGATAAGGGGGGGGTCTGAGGGCAATCTGAGCGTGTGGGCGGGTGATTGGGTGCCCGCAAGGGGCAGATTAGGGTCTAATCTGATGGGTAACAGTGACAGGTGGTGATAGGGGGTGATTGATGGGTAATTAGTGGGTGTTTAGAGGAGAGAATAGATGTAAACGATGGATTTGGGAGGTGATCTGATGTCGGATCTGCGGGCGATCTATTGGTGTGGGTGGGTGATCAGATTGCCCGCAAGGGGCAGGTTAGGGGCTGATTGATGGGTGGCAGTGACAGGGGGTGATTGATGGGTGGCAGTGACAGGGGGTGATTGACAGGTGATCAGTGGGTTATTACAGGGAAGAACGGATGTAAATAATGCACTGGCGAATCGATAAGGGGGGGGGGGTTGAGGGCAATCTGAGTGTGTGGGCGGGCGATTGGGTGCCCGCAAGGGTCTAATCTGATGGGTAACAGTGACAGGTGGTGATAGGGGGTGATTGATGGGTGATTGATGGGTAATTAGTGGGTGTTTAGAGGAGAGAATAGATGTAAACGATGGATTTGGGAGGTGATCTGATGTCGGATCTGCGGGCGATCTATTGGTGTGGGTGGGTGATCAGATTGCCCGCAAGGGGCAGGTTAGGGGCTGATTGATGGGTGGCAGTGACAGGGGGTGATTGATGGGTGGCAGTGACAGGGGGTGATTGACAGGTGATCAGTGGGTTATTACAGGGAAGAACGGATGTAAATAATGCACTGGCGAATCGATAAGGGGGGGGGGGTTGAGGGCAATCTGAGTGTGTGGGCGGGCGATTGGGTGCCCGCAAGGGTCTAATCTGATGGGTAACAGTGACAGGTGGTGATAGGGGGTGATTGATGGGTGATTGATGGGTAATTAGTGGGTGTTTAGAGGAGAGAATAGATGTAAACGATGGATTTGGGAGGTGATCTGATGTCGGATCTGCGGGCGATCTATTGGTGTGGGTGGGTGATCAGATTGCCCGCAAGGGGCAGGTTAGGGGCTGATTGATGGGTGGCAGTGACAGGGGGTGATTGACGGGTGATTGACAGGTGATTGACAGGTGATTGACAGTTGATCAGGGGGGATAGATGCATACAGTACGCAGGGGGGGGAGGGTCTGGGGGGGTCTGGGGAGAATCTGAGGGGTGGGGGGTGATCAGGAGGGAGCAGGGGGCAGTTTAGGGACTAAAAAAAAAAATAGCGTTGACACATAGTGACAGGGAGTGATTGATGGGTGATTAGGGGGGTGATTGTGTGCAAATGGTGGTCTGGGGGGTGGGCAGGGGGGGGTCTGAGGGGTACTGTGGGCGATCAGGGGGCAGGGGGGGGCAGATCAGTGTGTTTGGGTGCAGACTAGGGTGGCTGCAGCCTGCCCTGGTGGTCCCTCGGACACTGGGACCACCAGGGCAGGAGGCAGCCTGTATAATACACTTTGTATACATTACAAAGTGTATTATACACTTTGTAGCGGCGATCGCGGGGTTAACAACCCGCCGGCGCTTCCGATTGGCCGGCGGGTTGACGTCGCGGGTGGGCGGAGCCTATTGCCGGTGGATGCGCGCGCATCCCAGCGCGCGATCCCCGGCCAGAGAGTGCCCCAGGACCTGACGCCAATCTGCGTTACGTGGTCCTGGGGCTGCCACTTTGCCGCCGCCAATATGAAGTAGGCGGTCGGCAAGTGGTTAAGTAGTGCAGTACTGTAGTCTAGGGCCAATTTAGGGGGGAGCCAATTAACTTATCTGTATGTTTTTGGGATGTTGGAGGAAACCGGAGTGCCCGGAGGAAACCCACACAGACACGGGGAGAACATGCAAACTCCTTGCAGATAGTGCCCTGGCTGGGATGACATGTGCTTTAGTTATTCAGGAAAGCTTCATCCACAGTGAAATAAAAAAGGCTAGTCAAGATTTTTTTTCAGCAATCAAGATGCCCATTTCCTCGTCAATATCATGTTTATGCCTTTTCTTATTCACATAATATAATAAACCTTATAAAAGAGTACAAATGTGCCTTCAGCTATCCATCAGAATCCAGTTTCAAAAACCCTTAGAATTATATCCTTTTCTCATGAATTGTTAAGCTGGAAATTCTATAAATGGAAATTGTGTAAAACACTCTAGTATCTCATCAGACACACAAGTGGCGTATTTAAGTCAAACTGGGTTTTCGGAGTGATATTCTGACTCTTCAGCTATGTACAATTAGGTTTATTGTTGTTCTGTTAAACACTTGGCAGTCTGTGTCCGAGGCTTTTTGTTTCCTCCTGAGGATAGAAAGAGCTTCTTCTCCTGTCTCCTTAAATTAAAGCACTTCATCATCCCCTTGGCGGTGGTAAGCGGTGTTTACTGTATTCTAACAATTGCTGCAAAGGACGTGATCAATATGACAGTTATTTCAATATAATTGGAGCTGCTCTCAAACAGCAGGACATAGGAAACCAGACCGCAGCAGGGCATTATGGTGCGAGCTTGAATGTTACTACGTCTATAGTGGCGCAGCGGCTTTTACAGTGTAATTTGCCACACCCTGAATTACTACTCCCTTTGAGTTGCTATGACTCGGAGGGGGATTAGTATGTAACCCCGTCCAGAATGTCAGCGGCAGCAGGGTGAGCCAACTGATCGGGCATCAGAATGATACGTACACAACCAGGCTTCTGGGGAATGGTTGGCCTTGTTGTCGTGATATCTAAAACTTACAAAGTGTTACTGTTGTGCTACATCATTTAATTTCTTTTGTAAAATGTAATAATTCAAGAGTGTGTACTAGCGGTTATATTGAAAGGATTTCAAAGGTTCTAAGTAATGCTGAGAAGGTGACATTTGGGACCAGTTTTCAATTCAAAAACCGTGAATTCACAATCATCAAAAAAAGAAAAGTCTGGTCAGGTCCCCCACCCCTGTGCTGTCCTTCTAGCCATCCCATATCTAATAATAATTCACAATAATTGAATTTTATCCAGGGGCTTACACAGGTACCAAGACGGCTCCACCTGGAACATCAGGAGAGGAGAGAAATAATTATCCATTTGCCCATTTTAAAATGACTTCTACAGCTCCAACGGGAGCATCAGTGTAATGTGGCACCCTTATTAGTTGGCTATGCTATTGCAGTGTAGCACATCTAGGTCCTCACCTGAAAGCATACAGGCCGAGTCCTGGACAGTACCATCTTTCAGCTCTCACACATCAATCGCAAAGTATCGTGAGACAAAGCTGTCTGAGGACCGGCCTTTAAGTTTTCAAGTAGGGACCTAGAGGTGCTATGCTGCCATAGGGGCATAGTAACTACAGTAAATAATCAAGGCTCCATGTTACACTGGAGTTCCCATGTCAGCTGTAGAAGTCATGGAAATGATCTGAAGTTACTTCCATAGCCCCACAGGGAAAATGAAATGTGTTTACAATATTTATCCTCGCCTGTGAGAGAATCAATTTAGCTAAAGTCCATTGTGAAGTATATTTACCGTCAGAAAAGATTAGATGATTATAAAGTACTGCTCATATTTACATTTGTTTTTATATTGATCTATATTTAGTTTTGTATGTATTTAATTATAGTGTAGTATTATTTTATATTTTACTTTTGATGAAAATCTCCATAGTGCTCTTTTACGTGAATCCCTTTTTGATCCCCAATACTAAACTCCACTCCATAATCTGAACCCTTTCCTACCAAAACCCTGTGCCTAACACCTAACCTTAATCTCCTAACCCTAATTGATAAAACAATCCCCCCCCCCCTTCCACCCCATCGCCTAACTCATTAACCCTCCTAAACCATGCCTAAACCTAAACAATACTTACCTTCCACCACCTTCAACCCCAGAATTAATTCAAACATTGAGGAATGAAATCTTGGCGCCCAGTGCTCCAGCTATATAGTAGCTTAACGTTAATGTCGAAATTAACCTCATACAGTCAAAATAAATATAATACATAGAAGTCTGGTGCAAAAGTTGAGGATGCAAGGACTGGGGAAGAGTCTGTGTGCATGGATAGGGAACTGGCTAATGGACAGAAAACAAAGAGTTGTGGTCAATGGATCATACTCAAAATGGGAGACTGTTAGCAGTGGGGTCCCACAGGGGTCTGTACTGGGTCCAGTGATCTTCAATTTATTTATTAATGACCTAGTAGATGCAGTAGTGAGCAATGTTGCTATTTTTGCAGATGATACAAAATTGTGCAGAATCATCAACTCTCAGGAAGATAGTGTCATATTGCAACAGGATCTGGATAGGATGGCTATATGGGCACATACATGGCAGATGAAATTCAATGTTGACAAATGTAAAGTCATGCATTTTGGTCGTACCAATGGTCTAGCACCATACAAGATAAATGGGATACAGTTGGGGACATCAAACTTGGAGAAGGACTTAGGAGTACTCATCAACAACAAGTTAAATAATCGTACTCAATGCCAAGCTGCTGCAGCTAAAGCTAACAAAATTTTGGGATGCATTAAAAGGGAAATAAAAACTTGAGATGCTAGCATAATATTGCCCCTGTTTAACTCTCTAGTAAGGCCACATCTGGAATATGGAATTCAGTTCTGGGCACCACATTACAAAAAAGATATTGCAGTTTTAGAGCAGGTGCAGAGACGAGCAACAAAATTGATACGTGGGATGGAAGGTCTCGCTTACCAAGAAAGGTTAGATAAACTGGGTTTAATTAGTCTAGAGAAAAGACGCCTTAGAGGAGATCTAATTAACATGTATAAATACATCAGAGGGCAATATAATAGCTTGGCGGATGAGCTTTTTGTCCCTAGGCCTTCTCAAAGGAGTAGAGGACATGATCTGCGCATGGAGGAAAAACGTTTTAGCCATTTATTTAGGAAAGGGTTCTTTACAGTAAGAGTGATTAAGATGTGGAATGCATTGCCACAGGAAGTCGTTATGGTAAACTCTATACCTGCATTTAAAGGGGGCTTAGATGCTTTCCTTGCGTTGAAAGACATCCATGGCTACAATTACTAGGTTATGCCTAATGATGTTGATCCAGGGATTTTATCTGATTGCCATCTGGAGTCGGGAAGGAATTTTTCCCTTTTGGGGCTAATTGGACCATGCCTTGTAAGGGTTTTTTCGCCTTCCTCTGGATCAACAGGGATATGTGAGGGAGCAGGCAGGAGTTGTACTTTGTACTGGTTGAACTCGATGGACGTATGTCTTTTTTCAAACAAAATAACTATGTAACTATGTAACTATGTAACATAGCTGACTATGTGCACCAAAATCCTCCACAACAAAACAAACTGCTTTGCTTTAAGGACACGCTTGTCAGTTCATACATGTACTACTCATTGACATCAAAAGGATTTTATCAGGTGGATGGAAAATATTCTGCCTGGTTAACTTTATTTAAAAAAAAAATAAATATATATATATATATATATATATATGTATATATATATATATATATATATATATATATATATATTCTCTAATAATTTATGATAATAAGGTTTCAACAAAAAGTAAGAATGTCAGTACCTGCCACCATAAAGTTGCATTCCAAGTAGAGCAAACACAACAATAAAAAGAAAGAGGAGGAAAAGCAGACTGATGATTGACTTCATGGAGTTCATCAAGGATACAACCAGGTTCCTTAAAGAGGCCCAGTACCTAAAAAACACACAGAAGGCACTTTTATTCCATCATTCCCAATTACATGAACACACAAGGGATGCAAACCACTGATTTGGCATTCTGAAGCTCCAGAATTCTGTATTCGGGCCTTACTTTGTTATTTTAAATATTCTTAGAAGACGTAGAGCTCTGAGGACACTGATTCCAAAAGATGTCCCTGGCCTAAATACTGCCCAGACGACTTCAAATATACTTCCAATGGTGACCTGAAGAAGACAAAGGAGCTAGATTTAATTAACAATCAACAGTGAAATTGGTGCCAAAATTTGTAAAAAAAAAGATTTACCAGACATAAAGCTTATCTGTCTGAGTACTTAAAGAGACTCCGTAACAAAAATTGCATCCTGTTTTTTATCATCCTACAAGTTCCAAAAGCTATTCTAATGTGTTCTGGCTTACTGCAGCACTTTCTGCTATCACAGTCTCTGTAATAAATCAATGTATCTTTCCCCTGTCAGACTTGTCGGCCTGTGTCTGGAAGGCTGCCAAGTTCTTCAGTGTTGTGGTTCTGCTATGAACTCCCCCTTTCAGGCCCCTCTCTGAACACTGCCTGAGTGATATATAGATTAGTGCAGCTTCTCTCTGCTTCTCTCTGCTCTCGTATCTTTTACAAGCTGGATAAAGTGTCCTCTGAGCTGGCTGGGCTTTCACATACTGAGGAAATTCAGACAAGGGCAAAGCTGTTTGCAGGAAGAAAAGAGCAGCCTGAAACTTCAGTGCATGAGAGCAGAAGGGAGAAAGAAACACACAAATGATCTCTTGAGATTCAAAAGGAAGGCTGTATACAGCCTGCTTGTGTATGGATGTATTTTCTATATGTGGATATACTGTACATCAACCTACTTCCTGTTTTGGTGGCCATTTTGTTTGTTTATGAACAAACTTTTTAAAACTGTTTTTAACCACTTTTAATGCGGCGGGGAGCGGCGAAATTGTGACAGAGGGTAATAGGAGATGTCCCCTAACGCACTGGTATGTTTACTTTTGTGCGATTTTAACAATACAGATTCTCTTTAAAGAAAATATACCTGTTCTTAATATACTGTAAAATAGTAGAAAGTTCTGAGGTCAGATATAAATTTCAGGGCTGGACTGAAATAATCTGAGATACTGCAGAGCTGCCTAGATTTATTAAAAATTACAATGTGGTCAAATACCACAGGGGTGAGATTTTACAACCTTGCATGGCTGATATCATACCACAGCAAGGGTTGCTGAAATGCTCTTTATAAAAGTCGTCTACATTTTTTATCTCCAGCTTTATGAGAAGCAAAATATGAATGTATACATAAGATAATCGAGAAGTATCACGAGGAACCAGGAGCATGTTAACCCAAACCTACTTTAAGTGAACCTCCGGACTAAAAATCTACTCAGCAGAACTGAAAAGGCTTGGTGTTTCTTTAACAGTTTCACAGCATCAGAACTTTGTTTTTCTTACCAAAGCATCATTTTTAGCTGAATTTTTAGCTAAGCTCCACCCATCAAAGAAAACTGCCCTGGTTTTTTTTCCCTGATGCTGTGCAAAGCATGATGGGATTTCCTATGTTGCTATTCACGTTGCCTAGCAACTGGGAGGGGTGATCAGCACACAGGACAGTTGGAACTGTGTCTCATGCTCCCTGTCACCTCCTTTCAACCAAAAAGATGGCTGCCCTCATGAAATGAAACATTTGCCTGTTCTTTTAAAACAGTGTGGGTAAGAGATTACATTACCTATCTATTTTTATTAACATAATCAATGTAACTTAATGACAGTATGTTTCTTTAGGCTGAAGTTCCTCTTTAATATGTTACAGCTCAGGGTTTCCAATTTATCATACCACAATTTTATTATTTCAAATATCAAGCTGCAGGAACGTGCACGCTGTCAGCCTGCACTTTGCTGAGATGATCCAGCACTCCTGTTTTCTCAGTAACGCATCGGTAGTGTCAGTGACCACCATACACAACAAACATATAATAAGAGCACCAACAAAAAAGGGAGCCGGATCTTGCTGCTGGTAATTTGCACTGATATTATAACATGTAAACTTCAGCGCTATTCTCGATATTCCATCACCAGTGACTACAATAAACAAAAGTGCATTTTGTTTATTGTTGTCACTGGTGAGGCATATTGAGAATAGCGCTGAAGGTTACATGTTATATTGCCTTTGAAGACACTATACTGGAGTGTTGGACTTTTTAGCAGCTTATCTCATTTTGGACTGTTGTAATTGGTTGCGCTGATATAGTTAATTGTTATTGTAAATTTGTACTGATATTCTACTACTTAATTCCGATATTTTACTATGACCTAACCTAACCCTACTCTCACACAGAACCCTCCCTCTACTGATACCTACTCCTTAACCCTGCCCCTAGTGATTCCTAACCCTCTCTCTACTGATGCCTAAGCCTTAACACTCCATCTACCAAGGCTCAACCCTTAACTCTCTCTCCATGCCGATGCTAACCCCCCCCCCCCCCCCCCCCGGATGCATAGCCCTTACCCCCCCCCCCCTTCTACTGATGCCTAACCCTTAACCTCCCACCCTGCTTGTGCCTAACCCTTAACCTTCCCCTGAAGGTGCCCAATCCTTAACTCCTAAAGGTTTCCACTATGTGATTTTCGTATTGAAATTTCTTCTTTGCTGTTATATGAATTCATGTATGATCTTCGCATTGAAACTTCGTCTATATGATTTTCATATTGAGACTTTCTATTGCTGTTAAAACATATTGTGCGCCCCTATTATACCATGGGCACAGCAAAAGCATCTAATAACATTGTGCTCTATGCAGCGCCCTATTTAACCGCTTGCCCTATGCACCCTTACCTGCCGACTTGGCTAAGTACCATCTAGAGTGTGTACAAAGCTTAAAGGGACACTTAAGTAAAAAAAAAAAATGAGTTTTACTCACCTGGGGCTTCCAATAGCCCCCTGCAGCTGTCCGGTGCCCTCGCCGTCTCCCTCCGATCCTCCTGGCCCCGCCGGCAGCCACTTTCTGTTTCGGTGACAGGAGCTGACAGGCTGGGGACGCGAGTGATTCTTCGCGTTCCTGGCCACAATAGAGCCATCTACGCTGCTATAGCATATATCATAAACCATATAGCAGCATAGAGGGTGCTAATGTGTCTGGGAACGCGAAGAATCACTCGAGTGCCCAGCCTGTCAGCTCCTGTCACCGAAACAGGAAGTGGCTGCTGGCGGGGCCAGGAGGATCGGAGGGAGACAGCGTGGGCACCGGACAGCTGCAGGGGGCTATTGGAAGCCCTAGGTGAGTAAAACTCATTTTTTTTGTTTGACTTAAGTGTCCCTTTAAGTATAAATTCGAGGATCAACAGTTGATCAGAAGTAGACTCAGAGAACAAAAACTTAGCAAATTAGTGGTAAACAATATGATCTTGGCTATCATTGTACAGATTTCTGTTACTTGGTATCACAAATTGTATTCTGACAAAATGATTAAGAAGACCAGGTTCTTTCTCACCCCAAAGTCAAAACAGTTGAAGGAGGAGTGGAAGTAGAGTCTTGGGCCCAAGCCATACATCTTGATGGACATCTCCACCATAAATAACCCAAGAAACAAAAATTCTGCATAGTCTGAAAAACAACAAAGACACAACATATTTAACTGCTCATATACATCCAAGAGCAATACAATATGACAGGTTGTTTTTTTTCCTCACGGCCTGCACAAAAAAAAACCAAAAGGACATTAACTTTGAATGGATAAAATGAGATTTTACCATCAGTTTAGAAATGAGTTCTTCAGAGTAAAGGTGCTCATATATCAATAATGATGATGATACCTTGATCCAGGCAATGAGTTTTTGCCCTCATGGCCTTTCTTTTGACTGAGGTGCATTGAGGATTAAGAGTTTGAACTAGGACACGTGTATTTTTCTACCTGGATAATAACTATGTAACTAGGCTCACAAATAGTTATTGGATTGCGACTTAAATTTTGGTAAATGCAGTAATACTACATCCTTGTGGTTATACGGTGGCAGACTTGTACAATATACCATTATGTGGGTTCACTTGTAAAGGTAACACAACTGAAAAGTAAGGTTGTCAGGGACATTTAAATGGTCATAGTGGCCCAATGTTGTGGGTCCAAGAAGTAGTGTGATGGTGATGGGTTCAAGAAGTAGTGTGATGGTGATGGGTCCAAGAAGTAGTGTGAGGGTGAGGGGATGAATGCAAAATGCAGCTGCGCTTGAGGCAAAACTGAAAAATGACTGCTGGTGTATGCGAGCCACGGCTCACAGCAAGAGGGATTAAGTCACCTATCTTAACCTCTGGTCACTGCAGTTCACGCCACCCTCCATGCTCCAAATACTTTCTCATTCCCAGCTGATGTCCCTCTGTAAAAGAGGAAGTTGCGGGAGGACGGAGCACGGCAAGGAGCGCAGCGAACAAAGGCAGCATAATGGTGAGTTAATGCAACCCGCGTGCACCAGAAGTCAGATTCAGTTTCACTTCAGGCAAAACTGGATATCACCTTTGCCCACTCATTCTTAGTAGTGAGTACTTGTTTTTTTCCCTAACCTGTTTGCTGCCCTTGTTAAAGGGGCACTATGGCGAAAAATTGTAAAAATGTAAAATATGTGCAAACAAATAAGAAGTACATTTTTTTCCAGCGTAAAATGAGCCATAAATTACTTTTCTCATATGTTGCTGTCACTTACAGTAGGTAGTAGAAATCTGACAGAAGCGACAAGTTTTGGACTAGTCCATCTCTTCATAGGGGATTATCAGCAAGTCTTTTATTCTTTATAAAGATATTCCCTAAAAATGATGTAAACAATGATGCTGGCCAGCTTCCCTGCTCACTACACAGTTTTTTTGGCAGCTGGACAGAGCAACTGATATTCACTAAGTGCTTTTAAAAATAAATAAATCCCTGAGAATCCCCCATGAGGAGATGGACTAGTCCAAAACCTGTTGCTTTTGTCAGATTTCTACTGCCTGCTGTAAGTGACAGCAACATAGGAGAGAAGTAATTTATAGCTCATTTTACTCTGGAAAAAAAAAACGTATTTCTTATTTGTATATGTTTGCACATATTTTAAATTTTACAGTTTTTCGCCATAGTGCCCCTTTAAGTTTTCTACCCCCACTTACCTCACTCCCAGTCACCACCTGACAGGACACACATAATTTAACTTAGTGTCAGAATTTAAACAAGAAGTGCAGTTTGTGTGTCAGTATGGGAACTTGGAAAATCAGTGGTCACAAACTGAGCCTGCGGGGAAGTCTTAATATGCAAAAAACAAATCTCTCCCAACCAACTATGCTAGGTACACACCATACAATTTTCTGGCAGATTTACCTGCCAGATCGATTATTTCCAACATGTCCGATCTGAGTTGCAATCAATTTTTTTTATAGTTTTCTGATCAATTTCCATTCATTTGGAAATCGATCGGAAAAATGATCAGAAAAATTAATCGAAATTGAGATCAGCGATGTTGGAAATAATTGATCTGGCAGGTTAATCTGCCAGAAAATTGTATGGTGTGTACCTAGCTATGATTAAGGACTGACTTAGTCCGAAACATGTCAGCTGTGTGATGCCTGCTGTCTCTGTAAGATTTGGATATGTCCAGTGATGAAGGATTGGATCTATTGATATGTGCGGACCTTCTTCTTCTACATGTACCTAGCATCTCTGTTCACAGGAAATACAGATTACCCAGCAAGCTCATAGTGAACCAGAACTTCTAGGAGTGTATAAGGGGCTACAAAGGACCAAAAAGCTCTCTTGCTAAAATGTTACAAAAAACAAAAGTTTGCCTCACTTAAAACAGAAGGTATGCTTTGCATATTCAGTAGTGATGCATCAAGGGAGAAATCATATTTTCACTCCAGTCTGAATTATCACAAATATCTTTTGTTTTAAGAAGGCACACTTATGTTTCACAGGAAATGTACTGGTATTTCCAACAGTGTATTTGAAGACATGGGGCTTGATTCACAAAGCCGAGCTAACTGTTAGCACGTTTGTGAAAAGCCCCTTATCAAGCCTAAAACTACTGTGCACGTGCTAATTAGCGCTCGAGCGCAAAGCCTGGTGAGCGCAAAATGTTGCACCGGGTGCGGCGATAACGGCGCACCTGGTGCGCCTATAAGGTTGCATTAAATGCGTCCTAGGGTACATCCAATGCAACCTTATAGGTGCACCAGGTGCACAGTTTTGCGCGCATCGGGCTTTGCGCGTGCAAAGTTTTGCACGCGATACTTTGCGTGCGATCTAATTTCACTTGGTGCTTGCTAACTGCTTAGCACCCTAGTTAGCACGCCCAAAGCCTTTAGGCATGCTAACTAGGTTAGCACCGAATAGTGAATCAGGCCCATATTGTCAAACACAGCTGTGTGTGTTGGATGTGAGATGTAACAAAATTTCTTTGTCCATAAGCTATATGCACCGCATGCTATACATTAAGTGATTGTAACCTACCATATCCATATGTTTTCATTAAAGGGAACCTGAAGTGAGATGGATTTAGAAGCTGCCATATTTTATTTCCTTTTTAACATTACTATTTGCCTGGCTGTCCTGCTGATCCTCTGCCTCTAATACTCTTATGCCTAGACCCTGAACAAGCATGCAGATCGGAGGACAATAATCTGAAAAGATTATCCACATGCTTGTTTCAGGCGAGTGATTCAGACACGACTGCAGCCAAATAAATCAGCAGGACTGCAAGGCAACTGGTTTTCTTTAAAGTAAATAAATATGGCAGCCTTCATATACAGAGTTAAAAGATACTATTGGGTAGACTCCTTTATAGTGTGAAGGATCAAAACACAGTCCTTTTTAGGGGCAATCCACCTTGCCCACCATAACTAGTATATTGCTATAAAGAAGGACTCATGTAGTTGATGCAATCTCAGGATCACGAGAAAAAAATTCCTTATGAAAAAACTTTATTGGCACATATACAAAACAGGTATATCAAAAAATAGAAAATGTATAAAAACACGGTTCTTGAATTTCAAACAATGGGTCCTCATGGAGCCAGAGTAATGGGCAAATCTTAATTTGACTTATGGAATAATTGTAGCTTTATGGGTATTTGTATTTTCATGGCAACGACACACGTTCGTTTCGGGCTTTTGTAACAGTGAATCTGCCCTTCATCAGGCCAAGGTACCCAATTCTATAAAAAAACAAACAACAACATATTAAAAGTCACACAATACACTTCCTCAGAAGACCACTAAAGGTGGTCGCGAGGAATTACAGAGGATCCACCACCAAGCAGGGTATATAACATATACACCGAAATTAGTCCAAGAGTTTTATACACCTAAAGGGTTACCAATAAAGTGTATACCCAAAGTCCTTTCAAAAATGATAGTACCTAGGTAGTAACCCCAGAAGAAGAGAAAAAAAGAAAAAGATAGTAAAAAGAGAAGGGAGAATAGTACAAAGCATAAGTTCAGCAGACCCAACAGGATACAAGCCATGAGGACTAGTAAATATCAGTCCCCCTATTAACCCATTGGTCCCAGACGGAGAACTGTACCACCTTGTGCACAAGATGTTAAATAGTGCAAGAAATACATAACATATAGATCTTTTAGAAAAATGGCATAAAGGATCAATGCAAACCTGTATGGCTCAAAAGGAAAAAACCAATAGAGGATTCAGTAAAAACGTGCTGGGGACGCCTGAGCTTACCAGGCGTACACAACCTTCAGAAAAAATACAAACGAATACAAGCTAATCAAATATGCAATGGTATCCGGATATAAGACTGTACAAGAAGTGGAATCCGCACGATGTCGGTAGAAACTGCAAATCTTTATTGGATCATAAAACACGACAGGCTAACCCAACACCACATGCTGACATGTTTCGGGCGTCACACGCCCTTAATCATAGCATAGGCGTAGGCAGGAGAAAGTGACTCCTAAATAGAGTGAGGTTACACCCGAAGTCACATGCCTAGTTGGCTCCACCCACAAAGAAAGGTACATGAAAAAAAGTGCATATATAAAAAAAACACAAGTGAAATATCCCTCAAAAACGTGTGATCTGACAGATAAAATCACGCTACAAATAAAATTGTAAGTACATATGGTTATATTCACAGTAACAGTACAAAACACAGCAATGAATATGATCTAAAATCTGTAAATGAGTCAAAGGTTAGTTACTACAAAGTTGGATCAAATAACCACATAATGACAGACGGCAAGGACAAAACCAATGGATGGCCAGTCACTATTAAGTGACCGTATTAAGATCCCATTTAGCATTGAGCCCTCCCGGCGAGCGTGTCCCTAACTGAAAAATCCAGTAAGCCTCCCGTGTAAGGAGGCGTTTATAAACGTCTCCCCCTCTCGGAGGTCTCAGGACACGCTCGATACCCTGAAATGAAAAGGAGGACATATTTCCTGAATGGGCCATTCTAAAATGCTTCGCTACATTAGACACCTCCAAGGTTAACCAACCAGCTCCCCTATAATGTTTCGCTATACGTTGCCTGAGGTGCCTGGTGGTGCACCCTACATATTGGACACGACATAGGGAACACGAAATTAAATAGATCGTGTACCTCATGTCACAATTAATGTATTGTTTTATAGGAAAGGTTCTGCCATTGGAAAACGAAGTGACAGAACGGGTGGGCTTGTGTACGGTACAGTATTGGCAAGTAGAAAAATTACATTTATAGGACCCAAGAGTAGTCAACCAGCACGGCCGTTGCGCGCTGGAAGAAAAGAGGCTGGGTGATAGAATGCTCCCAAGCGTGGGGGCTTTTCTACTCGCGAACCTGACCCCCTGTTTGATGATCTGATTAAGGGTCTCATCCACTTGCAACACTGGCAGAGACTTCCTCACTATCTGTGTGATTTGTTTGAATTCCTGACTATAGGTGGTCACAAAAGTCATGTCGGTACTAAGTCGCGACGATCTATGGCTGGGACTAGAGGTTAATAGATCTTCTCTGGTTTTTGTTAGGGCTCGCCTCCTCCCCCTCTCGATCATCCAGCTAGGATAGCCGCGCTCAGCAAGACGAGAACCCACAGCATCCAACTCCGAACCAAGGGCCAAACTGTCAGAGCAGTTGCGACGTACCCGAATCGACTCTCCCACAGGAACCGCACGAATGGTATGAGTCGGATGGCAACTGTTGGCTCTCAGGGTGGAGTTGCCGCTGCAGGGCTTGCGGTAGGTGCTGGAAACCACAGAGGCAGACGAGGGATCACCCCTCAGTGTGAGATCAAGGTAGTTGATCTCAGAAGGAGTCCACTGGGAGGTGAACACCAAATTTAAGGAGTTGGCATTCAAAAGGTCAACAAATTGTAGTGCCTCCTCGTGCGTGCCGTCCCAGATGACCAGCAGGTCATCTATGTATCTGCCATACCACATAATGTGACCCGAAAATACATTAGAGTCGGTAAACAAATGGAGCTCCTCCCACCAGCCCATATGTAAGTTTGCTAGTGAGGGAGAAAATTTTGCTCCCATTGATGCTCCGCAACGTTGTAAATAAAAATCGGATTCAAAAAGGAAGTAATTATGGGTAAGCAGATATTGGACGGCACGCCCGACAAAGAATTGAAGGTCCGCAGAAAAAGCAGAGTATCTCGCCATGTGATAATCAAGGGCATCCAAGGCCAAAGCATGTGGGATGCAAGAATACAGTGATTTTGACTGAGAGCCAATGAGGAATCATCTACCCAAGATCCACAAACAGGGTTTTCCCCCAGAGGGCAGGCCAAGAGAAGAGAAGAGAAGGCAGAGAAGATCTATTAACCTCTAGTCCCAGCCATAGATCGTCGCGACTTAGTACCGACATGACTTTTGTGACCACCTATAGTCAGGAATTCAAACAAATCACACAGATAGTGAGGAAGTCTCTGCCAGTGTTGCAAGTGGATGAGACCCTTAATCAGATCATCAAACAGGGGGTCAGGTTCGCGAGTAGAAAAGCCCCCACGCTTGGGAGCATTCTATCACCCAGCCTCTTTTCTTCCAGCGCGCAACGGCCGTGCTGGTTGACTACTCTTGGGTCCTATAAAAGTAATTTTTCTACTTGCCAATACTGTACCGTACACAAGCCCACCCGTTCTGTCACTTCGTTTTCCAATGGCAGAACCTTTCCTATAAAACAATACATTAATTGTGACACGAGGTACACGATCTATTTAATTTCGTGTTCCCTATGTCGTGTCCAATATGTAGGGTGCACCACCAGGCACCTCAGGCAACGTATAGCGGAACATTATAGGGGAGCTGGTTGGTTAACCTTGGAGGTGTCTAATGTAGCGAAGCATTTTAGAATGGCCCATTCAGGAAATATGTCCTCCTTTTCATTTCAGGGTATCGAGCGTGTCCTGAGACCTCCGAGAGGGGGAGACGTTTATAAACGCCTCCTTACACGGGAGGCTTACTGGATTTTTCAGTTAGGGACACGCTCGCCGGGAGGGCTCAATGCTAAATGGGATCTTAATACGGTCACTTAATAGTGACTGGCCATCCATTGGTTTTGTCCTTGCCGTCTGTCATTATGTGGTTATTTGATCCAACTTTGTAGTAACTAACCTTTGACTCATTTACAGATTTTAGATCATATTCATTGCTGTGTTTTGTACTGTTACTGTGAATATAACCATATGTACTTACAATTTTATTTGTAGCGTGATTTTATCTGTCAGATCACACGTTTTTGAGGGATATTTCACTTGTGTTTTTTTTATATATGCACTTTTTTTCATGTACCTTTCTTTGTGGGTGGAGCCAACTAGGCATGTGACTTCGGGTGTAACCTCACTCTATTTAGGAGTCACTTTCTCCTGCCTACGCCTATGCTATGATTAAGGGCGTGTGACGCCCGAAACATGTCAGCATGTGGTGTTGGGTTAGCCTGTCGTGTTTTATGATCCAATAAAGATTTGCAGTTTCTACCGACATCGTGCGGATTCCACTTCTTGTACAGTCTTATATCCGGATACCATTGCATATTTGATTAGCTTGTATTCGTTTGTATTTTTTCTGTAGGTTGTGTACGCCTGGTAAGCTCAGGCGTCCCCAGCACGTTTTTACTGAATCCTCTATTGGTTTTTTCCTTTTGAGCCATACAGGTTTGCATTGATCCTTTATGCCATTTTTCTAAAAGATCTATATGTTATGTATTTCTTGCACTATTTAACATCTTGTGCACAAGGTGGTACAGTTCTCCGTCTGGGACCAATGGGTTAATAGGGGGACTGATATTTACTAGTCCTCATGGCTTGTATCCTGTTGGGTCTGCTGAACTTATGCTTTGTACTATTCTCCCTTCTCTTTTTACTATCTTTTTCTTTTTTTCTCTTCTTCTGGGGTTACTACCTAGGTACTATCATTTTTGAAAGGACTTTGGGTATACACTTTATTGGTAACCCTTTAGGTGTATAAAACTCTTGGACTAATTTCAGTGTATATGTTATATACCCTGCTTGGTGGTGGATCCTCTGTAATTCCTCGCGACCACCTTTAGTGGTCTTCTGAGGAAGTGTATTGTGTGACTTTTAATATGTTGTTGTTTGTTTTTTTATAGAATTGGGTACCTTGGCCTGATGAAGGGCAGATTCACTGTTACAAAAGCCCGAAACGAACGTGTGTCGTTGCCATGAAAATACAAATACCCATAAAGCTACAATTATTCCATAAGTCAAATTAAGATTTGCCCATTACTCTGGCTCCATGAGGACCCATTGTTTGAAATTCAAGAACCGTGTTTTTATACATTTTCTATTTTTTGATATACCTGTTTTGTATATGTGCCAATAAAGTTTTTTCATAAGGAATTTTTTTCTCGTGATCCTGAGATTGCATCAACTATATGAGTCCTTCTTTATAGCAATATACTAGCCTTCATATACCTTTCACTTCAGGTACCCTTTAAGAGAAACTCAAGAGTGCCTAAAGTTGTGGTTTCAATTACACTGTAAAGGGTTTCAATTACACTGTAAAGTGGACCTGAACGCATAAAAAAACATAGAGAAATGCACCCTGTATGTCTTTAGAGAGTTTAGACTGTCTAATCTGTTCTCATCTATGTCTTATCCAAAGTTGTAATTTGATCTCTCCCCTGTGTCAGTGACTGCCATGGCAGATAGGCTCATTTGAAAGCACAGGATGTTAACAATATGTCTGTTTCTATGAAAGCAGGAAGTAGAAACACTGCAGATTTATTGCAGGATTTGTACCAGCTGTAACAAAGCAATGTTTTTCTTTAAAGGTTATTATGCTGTTGCGTATCTTTTAAAGCAGAGAGGAAGTTCTCAGTTCAGGTCTGCTTTAAATATAGGCCGCCTGATTTGTCGGTACACCACTGATCCCATAAAGAATGAACAGAATTGTGAATTTGGTCCCAACACACTTACACAGGATATTTGAGAGCCATATTGCCTGGTTATGGTGAACAATGGCCACACAGCCAGTGTTTAGTGCTACAATTGTCAGGACCATCCAATAAAAGGGTTGCGATTTGATCAGGTGACGTACAGATATACGTAAAAGCCGTTCTTTGTGGCGGAAATAAGAAGCGCCATCCATTTTGTTGCTTTTTATACTGGCTCTTTGAAGGGGAGTACCTAAAATAGACAGAAAAGAACTGTGTAAATGTTATCATCATTGCTACATTGTCACACTGAAAGAGAAAAATGTTCAATCCTTGACGGTTACCCGTATCCTCCAAGTCCTTGTGAATCAGAGAGAATCAGAGAGGCCAGGTGCACAATGGTGCAGCATTGCTAGATAAAGAGATGTAAGCACTCGCGTATAAGTATTATACTCACAAGGGTGGGTTGTAAAACTCGCAACCACCGTCTGTGCCTGCGGGCTTAAAACTCCTATGGGGTATGGGCTATACTAAAAAACACTGGTGGAGGTGCCCTTGATCATATGATACTACTAGATGCTGTATACATGAGAGGAAGAATTTCTTACCTTCGAAGGTAAGCAATTATGCTTCACATATATAACTCCACCAGTGTATTTTAGTATATTGAAAGAGAACCAGTCACAGACATGCATTTATAATAACTTAAACAGTCTGAAACTGTTCTAAAAAGAAAGTTTTACCAGACTGGATCTGATTCTCACCTCAAACTCCACAATGCCCCCCCTAGTTAACTGTATTATTTTTGCAATCATCTTCTTATGTCAGGCTACAAAGACCCTAATAAAGCCTTGTACACACATTTTGATTGCCCAGTGAGTAGCCAATCTCACAACTGTAATGTAGCATGAGAGCTTACCTATACAATGGGCATGATTTCAAAGCTTTTTCACCTGTTTTCACCTAATCCATGTTACATTTTTTAAACTCCCAAAGCGCAAAAATATAATTAAAGCAGTATAAAACCACGACATAATATTCAATAAAAACATGTTTTCCTACTTTATATATGCCATACAGTTATCATATTTAGTTTTGTGCATAAGTATTATTATTCATTTAGAAATTATAAGTTCCCAAAGTACACTTTTTTGCTCTGAAAGCTGACTTTTGCATTTTATTTATAACTGCTTTATTCATGTTCTAACAAGCAGAAATGCTTTCTTAATTGTCTGACTTTGTTCAGGGGACCTGGCAATGTTGGAGAAGTGTTTATTTACATTCCTCACTTGATACAATTAAACACAAGATAACATTATCTACAACTTCGGATGCATTAGGATTTCTCTGCACTGAACTTTTAAGTCCTGTGTGTAACCCTTTAAATGCTGTTCTAGTAAAAAAAATGTTGGTTGTATATAATATGCTGTAAATAATCTATTATAGCAAAGAAGAAATACTGGGTTTCATTCCGCTTTAATGCAAGAAAAGTAATATCAAAATGAAGTTAATCAGGAACAACTTACTTTGAGTAATTATTTTGCTTGAAAATGTGCTGAAAGGTTACTTTTATTAATTAGGTGATAAATATGTCATGTATGAGAAGTTATGAGAATAGAACCCAATCTGTTCATAGTATTCAAATTCTTTTGGCTCTTATACTACATGGAGGTGGTAAAATTTGGTCACTGACTGGCCATGGGCAAATAAAATTTGATGTGTGTAGGCACCCTAAGATGACTATAGTGCTCAGTGAATGTATTCAAATTCTCCTCAATTTATAACTATTACAGTATGTGTGACTGCACATTGTATTATACCAGCAGTCCGTACCTTTCACTGCATCTGTGTGACTGCACATTGTATTATACCAGCAGTCAGTGTATACCTTTCACTGCATCTGTGTGACTGCTCATTGTATTATACCAGCAGTCAGTACCTTTCACTGCATCTGTGTGACTGCACATGGTATTATACCAGCAGTCAGTGCATACCTTTCACTGCATCTGTGTGACTGCACATTGTATTATACCAGCAGGCACTGCATACCTTTCACTGCATCTGTGTGACTGCACATTGTATTATACCAACAGTCGGTACCTTTCACTGCATCTGTGTGACTGCACATTGTATTATACCTGTCATTGCATACCTTTCACTGCATCTCTGTGACTGCACATTGTATTATACCTGTCAGTGCATACCTTTCACTTGAATGGATGGCAGACTTGCCCTCCATAACAGATTATCGTTATAGGATTTCAAGTGTATTCATCTCATCATTATACAGCAGTCAGCTGGACCTCATTGTATTATACAAGCAGTCAGTGCATACCTTTCACTGCATCTGTGTGACTGCACATTGTATTATACCAGCAGTCAGTGTATACCTTTCACTGCATCTGTGTGACTGCACATTGTATTATACCAGCAGTCAGTGTATACCTTTCACTGCATCTGTGTGACTGCACATTGTATTATACCAGCAGTCAGTACCTTTCACTGCATCTTTGTGACTGCACATGGTATTATACTAGCAGTCCGTACCTTTCACTGCATCTGTGTGACTGCACATTGTATTATACCAGCAGTCAGTGTATACCTTTCACTGCATCTGTGTGACTGCACATTGTATTATACCAGCAGTCAGTGTATACCTTTCACTGCATCTGTGTGACTGCACATTGTATTATACCAGCAGTCAGTACCTTTCACTGCATCTGTGTGACTGCGCATGGTATTATACCAGCAGTCAGTACCTTTCACTGCATCTGTGTGACTGCACATTGTATTATATTACCAGTCAGTGTATACCTTTCACTGCATCTGTGTGACTGCACATTGTATTATACCAGCAGTCAGTACCTTTCACTGCAGCTGTGTGACTGCAAATTGTATTATGCCAGCAGTCAGTGCATACCTTTCACTGCATCTGTGACGGCACACTGTTTAAGTCAAGTAAATGCATACCTTTCACTTCACCCCCCCCCCCCCCCCCCAATATGGACAAAACAACAGGCAGAGGCAGAGGCTGAGCCAGAGGCAGGGTACCCGGCAGGTCTGTTCAAGGTTGTGCTGACATGATTTTGTGCAGCCCACGACCAAAGTACAGTGTTCAGAAGGCACATGCCATCAACTCCCAAGATTGTCAGGACGTAGTTGACTATTTAACACAGAAAATCTCATCTTCCTCAGCTTCCGCATGGAACCGTGACATATCTTACTCCTCCTGCTCTGATTCTGGCACCCCACTTAACAATCAGCCGGGAACCACCACTGCTACTCTAGCACCACATCCGCTCCATTTGAAAGTTCGCAGGAGTTATTTGGTGGGGAATTAACTGATCCACAGCCATTATTGTTACAAGATGAAGGCGCTAAGCATGTTACACCACCTCATATGTCTGAGTTAGGTGTCAAGGGTCCATCTGACCACGGATGCCTGGTCTGCAAAGCACGGTCAGGGCAGATACATTACTTATACAGCACATTGGGTCAACCTGGTGACCACTGGCGGCAAGCAGGGAGTACGTGGCTGTGCAGCGGACCTAGTTGTAACACCTCCATGGCTTGCAGGCAGGCCTGCTGCCACCTCCTCTCCTTCTCCTCCTACTCCTCCACATCCTCTTCGCTGTTGTCCTCCTCCTTGGCTGGTGCTGCGATCTCCTCTCCAACGACACACCCCGGCTCCCCAGGGCCTATGCTGCATGCCCGGTACGACGGTGTCACGCCATCTTAGACATGTTTTGCCTCAAAGCCGAGAGTCACACTGGAGCAGCTCTCCTGGCTGCTCTGAACAAACAGGTGGATCCATGGCTGACCACTGGAGCAGCTCTCCTGGCTGCTCTGAACAAACAGGTGTATCGGTGGTTGACCCTGCACCAACTGGAGATCGGCAACATGGTGTGTGACAACGGCAGCAATCTCATTTCAGCTTTGACTTTGGGAAAGTTGACACATGTACCCTGCATGGCAAATGTGCTGAATCTTATAATCCAAAGATTTGTGTGTAAGTACCCAGGCTTACAGGAGGTCCTGAAGCAGTCCAGGAAGATGTGTGGGCATTTCAGGCATTCCTACACAGCCATGGCGCACTTGGCCGATATTCAGCAGAGAAACAACCTGCCGGTGAGGCTCTTGATTTGCGATAGCCCGACTCACTGGAATTCAACGCTCCTCATGTTTGACTGCCTGCTACAACAGGAGAAAGCCGTCAACAAGTATTTGTACAACTACGGTGCTAGAGCAGGCTCTGGGGAGCTGGGAATTGTTCAGAAACAGCCTTATCAGTCCGCCGACAGTGCGTACACACGCGCATACTGTCAGCTAAAGACCGCCCAGCGGGAGTGTCCGGCGGGCCCGTCGTTGCATTTAGTAGTGCGTGTGTACGCACCTTTATCCCAGGTGTAAAACAACAAACAACAGATTCCATTGTGTCTGAGTCATACCTATAAAGCAAGGGAACAACACACTTCCTCTAGGTATGCATATTGTATATTACCCCACCTCTTGCCCCCTCCATTCCTTTTCATTGTAAGCTCGCAGGGGCAGGGCTCTGTCACACTTTGTGTCTTGGAATTTGTTATTTATATTGTGTCATGGAATTTCTTATATATTTTATACATCATGTTACATTTGTCACTGTAATTACTGTATATAATTATACCGTATATAATTGAGTATAAGCCAAGTTTTGGGGCGCAAAAGTGAGGGTCTCAGCTTATACTTGAGTCACTATCAACGTGTAAGCCCCTTCTGAGTGTCCTTCCGAACCCTCCTCTCCTCACTGCACACAGCGGAGCTGAGCGGTACGGCTATTGTCCCCCCCTCACCATATGTGGACTTGTGTGCAGATATTCAGTCAGTGCCACCTGTGTGCTGTGCCAGCCCCCTCCATGACAGATAGCATGCTGCTGGCTGCTGCTGCCTGGGCCTTCGTCTTCGCCTGTACTCAGCTTCTCCCCTGGATTCTCTGCTCCCCCTCTCACCCGCTGTTAGCTGTTAGGAGCTTGGGTCGGGACACAGCGCCTCAACAGGAACACTCGCACCCTCATTGGTATGATGCCATCTAGTGGCGCCTCTCCCCACGTGCATCACTGCAGGGATCATAGAGATGAGTTCCCGGCAGTGCACTGTGTCTCGACAAGACCCAAGCACAGAGAAGTTGACATCGGGGGAGACCTGCACAAGGGGGCGGAAGACCGGGATCGGAGAAGCTGCAGGAGATGCGGAGTACAGGCGATGACAAAGGCAGCTAAAGCCATTAGGTGAGAGCAACACACTTATGCCAGTTAGCATGCTGTCACGGGGGGGGGGGGGGGGGCTAACACAGCTGACAGAGTGCCGAGCCGTGTGAGATGCTGAGTACAGTTGATGACGAAGGCCCGGGCAGCTGCAGCCATGAGGTGAGAGCAGCACCCAGGACACTTATTTTGCCAATTAACATGCTGTCACAGAGGGGGGGCGGCACAGCACACAGCCCACACAGAGTGCTGAGCTAGTGAGCTACACTAAATAATCTGCTGCACTCATGCTGTCTGAATTTCTTGGTGCAAACTTACCTGGAGACATATCAAAGCATTGGGCCTCACTATAAGTGATATCATGCCAATGTAAAGAGACAGACTGACTAGAAAAATGAGTGGACTGAATGACTGCAGGACATGTAGGCGTAATGAGCGGACTGAATGATTGCTGGACATGCAGGAGTAATGAGCGGACTGAATGACTGCAGGACATGCAGGAGTAATGAGCGGACTGAATGACTGCAGGACATGCACGAGTAATGAGTGGACTGAAGGATTTAAAACATGCAGGAGTAATGATGCGACATTTCCTACCCTCGGCTTATACTCAGGTCAATCATTTTCCCCACTTTTTTGGGGGGAAAAGTTGGGGGTCAGCTTATACTTGAGTATATACGGTACTATGACTACCACATAAATAAATGATAGTAGGGGCATAAAGCAATGATTTTCCCAATCAAATTCAGTAGGGAGGTATTATGGGAGAATTCTTGAACACATAAAGCTAAATAATTGCAAATATGTTCTGTTTTGAGAAAGTAAATATATACATATATAAAAGATTTTTTTTTTACTGAGAGTACCTTTTAGTACCTTTGGATATCTGGGTACAAGAACTATCTGGGTACATATTGCTACTCAGACTTCCTGGTTATCAGTGAATCAAAATAATTTAATTAGCAGCACCTGTCCAAAACCTACTCTCTTAATTTCTAGGGAAGTCAGATGGGATTTGTTCATTTTTCACACTGCATCCGCATTTTGACTTTCTAACTGAGGTTTCCCACTGGTCCATTCATGTGTGTACCAATGGGAAAATTAAATAACAAATCCTGGTAGGAAAATGAGGAATTGAAATAAGGCAGGAATTAAAACATAAGAAACACATGAGGTAATTATACTAGCAGCTAAGCTATATATAATAATTGTTGCATGATAACAAAATAAAACAAACATGATTGTTGATTTATTTGTCCAGACCTCTGCTTCACTGTTATAATAAGGATATACAAATGAGCAGTAAAACAAGAGATTTGCTTCAGGTACTCCACCATGTCATGCAATACTAAGTTTCACCAACAGGTAGCACTGCAGAGATGATGTCAAACTGCAGCTCCTACCAGTACTCTTCTTAAAGCGGTATTAATTTGTCACCATAAAAATCAAATTTCAACAGCAAGTGGTCTAAGTGTATAAAGTGATAAAGATGCTAATCCTGCGTTCAAAACTTGCAAAACTTTTTCTGCCGATATAGTTTTGAGTTATCACATACTTTAGGAGCATTGGCCCTTTAGTAGTCAGTGCCAATCAGTTGAATGCTGGGGGTTATTTTTATCTATAATATATTCCTCCTCTTACATTTATTTCCCTGCCTAGCTTCTTATCTGAAACACCTCTGCTCACTTGTGTTTACAAGCAAGGCTGAGGTGATCCAGCGATTGGAGAAAATAAAAAAAGACAGTGCAGTTCCTAATATACACCTCAGTGGGAATGTCTGAAGACTCTGGGAGGAGGGCAGCTGATGAATACACAATTAGCAATAGAAGGGAGGGGGGGGACAAGAGTCAGGGAGGATATGATGTCAGCATTAGCTTGGCAAAATGGCCACTGCCTAGAATAGGATTTTCTGCTTTTCCTTTATAAAATTCACAGGAATCATTACGTGGATAGCACAATACATCTGTTATGTAGGTATAAATAGTATTTATCAACTTATATATGTGTTTTTTATTTCTAGGTTAGCATGGGTGTCGCTTGTTCTTCAAGGCATGACTACACACTACAGTACAAAAGGGTCAAAAGCAACTAAAAACCTACACAAGAATAAAGAAATGAAGCAGCTCACCAACAGAGGAGATATCAGGACAGTGGTCCTCGTTTGTGTCCCGATTCATGGCTTCTGTTCTGCTCCTTTTAATTGTTGCTCTCCTGAGAACTGCAAGTAGAAGTCATAGGGAACAAGTCATCCTGTCCAGAAATACATCCTAGATTAAAGAGTGTGCACAGAAAGGCTAAGTGCTGGATGATTAATAACCTGCCTTACCTTCTAAGGCTGAGGTCCCAGAATTCTTATTTTCTTCAGCAAGCATCACTTCCTCTTTATAAAGAAAGACAGAGAGACACGGAGTAAGAAAAAGTCAAACGCAAAACATTAATTCTAGCTTTCAATAGTAAACTCGGTGAAAGCAATAATTCACTTTTGGATGACTGCCAGCCAGCTTACTGACGCCTTCTCCGAGCAGAACAAGAGTTAGAATGCAGAATTCACTATGAACACACACACACACACACACACACACACTATGAACACACACACACACACACACACACACACACACACACACACACACACACACACACACACACACTATGAACACACACACACACACACACACTCAGGCACTAGAAAGGGCTGACAGGTTTAGTTTAGTTTTGTCCTAGGAGCATTCTTAGTGTGCACACCAAGCCGCAGAAAGATCTTGAAGAGTCGTGATGCCATAAATAATAGTATGTAGTAAATAATTTGGGATACTCACTTTTACGTTAGTTATCTTGGTTTCATCATCAAAAACACTTCCTATTATTACTAGCTGATAGCCCAGCGTTGCCAGGGTATGTGTTTGGCTGGTGTTGGTTCCACCCACTTTTTCTAACCCTAATGCTGTGAATACATGTTACGTTTTTTATTATCAGTCGAGTCCCTGATGGCTCGATTGAAAATATCCAACGTGCTCGATACCGGCGGGCAGGAAAAAAGAATAAACGAAGTGGAAGATAAGGAAGCGCCCGCAGGGACGAGTGGCTCAATACACGGTACAGAAACGTACCGTGTATTCACAGCATTACACACAATTACTCAATGACCTAGTTTGTGAGCTTTGCGGTCTTTGGCATCAATAATTTGCATTGAAATGAAACAAATCTGTTTGGCTGTGGCTCCACCCCCTTTTCTGAATTTGAACCCCAGTCACCCAATGACCAACTGTACCAGGTTTGAGGCTTGTGCCATTAACAGTGCAAGAATGGCAGCAATTTAAATATTCCCCTTGAAAATGAATAGGTGAATTTTGATTGGCTTTTGTAGGCTCCACTCACTTTTCTGAATATTAATCCCAGTCACCCAGTGACCAACTGTGCAAAGTTTGAGAACCCTACAATTAACAGTTTTAAGATGGCTGCAATTTACATTTTCCCAGTAAAATTTTTATTTGTCTCCGCCCACTGATGGCCCGGCGTTGCCCGGGTATGTGTTTGGCTGGTGTTGGCTGCGCCCACTTTTTCTAACCCTAACACACAATTACTCAATGACCAAGTTTTTGAGTTTTGCGGACTTTGGAATTAATAATTTGCATTGAAATAAAACAAATCTGATTGGCTGTGGCTCCACCCCCTTTTTCTGAATTTGAACCACGGTCACCCAATGACCAACTGTACTAGGTTTAAGGCTTGTGCCATTAACAGTGCAAGAATGGCAGCAATTAAATATTCCCTTTGTAAATCAATATGTCAATTTTGATTGGCTTTTGTAGGCTCCACCCACTTTTCTGAATATTAATCCTAGTCACCCAGTGACCAACTGTGCAAAGTCTGAGAACCCTGCAATTAACAGTGTAAGAATGGCTGCAGTTTACACTTTCCCAGTGAAATTTGTATTTGTCTCTGCAGACTTTTATTATGGGGATAAAAGTATCCTATATGTTATTCCAGGTAAGGTGTGTGCCAAATTTCATTTAAATCCGTTCAGCCGTGATTAAGTAACAAACATCCAAACTTTCGCATTAATAATATTAGTGAGATACAGTATATATGATAAAACTTCCTGTCATCTTTATTTCCTTTTAAACAATACCAGTTGCCTGACATCCTGTGAGGGTCACTAAGGGTAGACAAGGGAAAGGGTGTGAACATGGAGGCCCATCAAAGTTTTGCTGGGGGGGCTTATGATTTGTACTTAAAGTAAATTTGAGATGAGAAGGGAGAAATAAAAATATACATACCTGGGGCTTCCTCCAGCCCCCTCCAGGCAATCGCTCCTTTGCCATCCACCTCTGTCTCCTGGATCTTCTGAAATTGGCCATGGAAAATCATCCAGTCAGTGGAGAAGCAGTCGGGCTGCGCCTGCGCGCCCTCCCTGCTTACAACGGGGCATGCTCTGCAGACGGGAGGACTTTCTGGGGTCAATTTCAGAAAATCCAGGAGGCGGAGGAGGATGGCAAGGGAGCGATAAGCCTGAGGGAAGCCCCAGGTATGTATATTTCTCCCCCCCCCTTCCATCTCAGGTGCACTTTAAGTCCCTGCTTCCTATTGTCTACAGATGTATAGGCACTTCAACATACTGTATACTCTATTTAGTGCTCCTTTTAGCTCTTAAAGGACAACTGAAGTGAGTAGAATATGGAGGCTGCCTTATTTATTTCCTTTAAATAAAACCAGTTGCCTGGCAGCCCTGCTGATCTATTTGGCTGCAGCAGTGTTTGAATCACACTAAAAACAAGCCTGTAGCTAATCTTGTCGGATCTGACAATAATGTCAGAAACATTTGATCTGCATATGCATATGCTTGTTCAGGGTCTTTGGCTAAACATATTAGAGGTTGAGGATCAGCAGGATAGCCAGGCAACTGGCATTGCTTTAAAGTAAATAAATATGGCAGCCTCCACATCCCTGCCGTTAAAGTTGTCCTTTCAATGAAGTAACGCATCTTTCTGGATTAATTATTTTCTAACTTCTTCACTTGATCACGTTGTTCTATGAGAGCGTGACCATGAAATGAGTTTTGAAGAGCCATTGTTGCTAGGAAAACAAAGCATGGAAAGATGCCTCAGGAGATATTTACTCACCAGCTTTATCTATCCAGGCTCGATAGCCATTCAATTCCCTCTCAATCTGCTGCTGCCTGCGCAACTTCATGAAGGCTCTCCTGTTCTCCACACGCTCTCTCTCTTTGGCAAATTCACTGCAGAGAGGAAAGAAAGAGGTGTTAATTAATACTGAATAAATTGAGCATTAATCCTCTGTTCTTGGGTATGAAAGTGGAAAGAAGAAATGTCACATGATAACGCCGGTCCTCTGAGGCAAACAGGCTACAATTAAAGGAAATCAAGCAGATGGCAGCCATATTTGGAGCACCAATTAACCATTTTATTCAAACTGCAAAGCTGAGAGCAGCGACGATTTGAAATAATGCTGTAAATGCCACAAACCAAACAGGTTTCAGTTCATGGCTGTTAAAAGCAGAATTACAGTCTAGCATAACAATACAAATGAACACTGTCTCCTAACTACAAATTGACAATATGGTTGTCTTACATGCCTTTGACCCGTAGTGATGTCATCTGTTGGAATATTACAATTCCGTCCTTAGTCACTGCAGCTAGTGTGTAAGCACCCATCTTGCATAATAATGTAATATGCATTTCAATGTGTATGCACTATATTGATCATTTCTTGAAATATACAGCTTTCTATCAGTTTAGCTTGCACACAGAAGCTTGCTGCTAGAAATCACTCTTGCCTCCTGCATTCAGAGATAAAACAGGTAGCTTAGAGAATACACAAGAGCGCAGTGCAAAAAACTGAAAATACTTTCAGGAGAAAATGAAAATAAACCTAGTAACCCTTTAAGATTAAATTTAAAAAATAGTTTGTTCTGAGAATTTATATTACCGTAGTATTGCCATTCAGTGGAGCAGATGGGATATTCTGACTTCAATTCTGCTATATATGATATTTTTTAAATAATGTTGTAGATGACTACAGACTACATATCATTCATTATTGTTTTTTGCATCATCTTTAAGACTATTTTAGCTTTTTTTTGTATGACACTGTACAGATTTAATCTTAAATATCTTTCTTTTCTTAATGTGGTTAACTATAATTTGACTTTCTTGGGGTCTCTTAAAGTCTTTATTTGCCTTGTTGGTTTATTCAGCTCATTTAAAACTGAAATTCATGATGCTAGCTATATACTTTGATAACATCCTCATTGAGCAAGCAATAGATCACTGCTCAGTCGTAAATCGATAAGGTGCTAGTGACGGATGTACCACCTTCTCTACTTGTGCCTGATCAAATATGAGCATAAATATGTCTAAAAACAGATTGTATTGCTACTCCCATTAGCGTTGTGTTGCTTGATTTAACACAATATAACAAGGCTGTTGATCCCACACCTCTCCTCCCCGCCTGCTAAACAAATATTTACCACCTGCTCACACTTTCCATCTATAAACTATCCAAAATCATCAATCATGTTAATCAACAGAAAACTGGCAGATGTTTTCATAGTGATCAAGTCTTCCAGAAATATTGACCCCTGTATGGACACTTTTACTGGTTGTGCTCTTTCACTCAGAACGCAGAAGTCAATTTGTTTTTAGGGCCTGTTTCCACGGGTGCGATGCAGCTACATAGCCGCATCACACCGCGGCCGAACTGTAACCCATGCATGGCAGTGGAACAGATTCCATTGCGTGCTGGTTATGCGGAGAGGAACGGAGCATGCTGCAGATTCTTGCTTGGCCGCATCCGCATCCCATCTCCAGTCACTTCCACATCGGGAGATGCGTAAATGACACGACTGCAAGTGGAAGTGATGTGATGCGGCTAGGTAGCCGCACTCGCATCACTTTGCAAGTGGAAATGGGCCCTTAGGGTGAGATGATGGACTCTCTGAGATAACTTGGTAAGGGGTATAAGTAGCTGTATTACCAATTCACAACAGGATTGTGCCATTAACCATTAACTCAGCAATTGCTAAAGAACAAAACGAGAAGAATATGGAGCTGCCACATTTGTTGCCTTTTAACCTGCTGAGCGTTATGTCGCTCAGGAGCTCAGGAGGTTTTGCAGCTAGAGTCCCCACAAAGATTCTAAAAGATTTAATGCCCACACAAGCTTTAGCTAGCACTAGGCTAGCTAGCATAAGTAGCCGGCACCCTCCGATTGCCGCTGATCCTCCCGATTATACTTTACCCAGCTAGGATCCAGCGATCACTGCAGCCTTCCTGAACAGCCCTGCTCTCTCTATGGGGAGGATCGTACGCCGACGTCATGCGCAGACCCGATCCTCCCCATAGAGAGACCGGAGCTGTGCGGAAAGGCTGCGCCAATCGCTGGAGCCAGGTGGGGTAATGTATTAAGTGGCTGGATCGGGTTATTGCCAGGGATCGGAGGGTGCTGGCTACTTATACTAGCTAGCCTAGTGCTAGCTAAAGCTTGTGGGGGCATTAAATCTATTAAAATCTTTGTGGGGGACTTGTAATTCTAGCGAGCTCAGGAGGTTAAACAATACTAGTTGTCTGGCTCTCCTGCTGATCCTGTGCCTCTAATACTAATACATTTAGCCATAAACCCTGAACAAACATGCAGCAGATTAGGTGTTTCTCACATTATTTAATATTATTCTTCTGCGCTCCCTTTAAAGTGAACCAGAGACAAAGCACCCTCATGTATTTTACCATATATATCAGTGAGAACATTAGAGAAAACACCTACCCTGCTGTCTGTTTCATCCTTCACTGTTCAGTTTGCTTCTAATCAGCTCTGATAAAATCCCCGACTGAGCATTCAGTCTGGCTTTGCTCAGGAATCATTATAGCTGATTCTGTCTTCTGTGATGTCTTTTCAAGCCCAAGCCTGCCCCCTTGTGGCTCTGCTCAGGAATCATTATAGCTAAGTCATTATAGCAAAGCCAGACTGAATGCTCAGTCGGGGATTTTATCGGGGCTGATAACAAGCTGGCTGAGCAGTGAAGAATGAAACAGAGAGCAGGGTAGGTGTTTCTCTAATGATCCCACTGATATATATGGTAAAATACATGAGGGTGCTTCATCTCTGGTTCACTTTAAACAGTTGAGGGACCTTTGGTTTGGCTTCAATCCTGCACAGTATCACCTCAGAGAAAAGATACAGAGAGAGGAAACATAGGGTGGAACGTTACACGCCACATACCCTGTTGTGCAACTCCAAACACTGAGAGAGATGAGCCATCACCAGAAATAAGGACAGGGCCCACTAGACCCCCCTCACAGTGCCTGTTTACCTGCAGGTTTCTTTAAAACAATGTAATGCCTCCAAAAATTCAGATCCTAAAGTATAGACAGACTCTTCATAGAGTAAAAAAGTATAGTAACTTTAGATCATCTCTGGAAGCACAGCCTCTGACACTCCGCTAGACCATAAGATGTACCGTATATACTCGCAAGCAAGCCGAATTTTTGACCCCCCAAAAGTGGGCCAAAAGTTGGGGGGTCGGCTTGCTTGCGCGTCATGGGTGGATGGGTGGGTGTATAGGTGCTGTCCCTCCCCGCTCCCCCCGCGGCCGCCGCTGCTATTACCTTAGGCGGCGCCGCTTCCTATCCCCGTCCTCCTCCGGTAACTCATTCACAGCAGCGCGCCCCCCGCTGCTGTGATGACGCAGGAAACCATAGAGAGCGGTTCCCATAGTAACGGCATCGCCGCTACAGGAAGCCGCTCTCTATGGTTTCCTCGTCATCACAGCAGCGAGAGGCGCGCTGCTGTGAATGAGTTACCGGAGGAGGACGGGAATAGAGGAAGCGGCGCCGCCTAAGGTAATAGCAGCGGCGGCCGCGGGGGAGCGGGGAGGGACAGCACCTACCCACCCACCCACCCATACTGGGGCACTATGCTAGCTATATGGGGCACTATGCTAGCTATATGGGGCACTATGCTAGCTATATGGGGCACTATGCTAGCTATATGGGGCACTATGCTAGCTATACTGGGGCACTATGCTAGCTATACTAGGGCACTATACAAGCTATAATGGGGCACTATACTAGCTATAATGGGGCACTATACTAGCTATACTGAGCACTATACTAGCTAAACTGGGGCACTTCACTAGCTATACTGAGCACTATACTAGCTATACTGAGCACTATACTAGCTATACTGAGCACTATACTGGCTATACTGGGCACTATACTGGCTATACTGGGCACTATACTGGCTATACTGGGCACTATACTAGCTATACTGAGCACTATACTAGCTATACTGAGCACTATACTAGCTATACTGAGCACTATACTAGCTATACTGGGGCATTTTACTAGCTATACCTACCTATACTGGGACATACTGGGGGGATCACGCGGCCAGCGTTTCCTACCCCCGGCTTACATGAGGGTCAATCATTTTTTCCTGTTTTTTGGGGTAAAAGTGGGGGGGTCGGCTTACATGCGGGTCGGCTTGCTTGCGAGTATATACGGTAATTGTTCAATGCTGTATTGCAAGCTTTAAAAAGGTTTTTTTTAAAGGAAATACATATGACAGCTTTCATATTCTTCTAACTTCAGTTGTCCTTTACGACCAGATCACTGTAGTTCAATCAATACACTCTTTACAACTCAATATAAATAGCAGGTCCACTAGCTGTCAGCAGTTTAGGACAGTAGTGGGCTGCTCTGGCCATTATTGCATTTGGAGACCTGATCGTTTTGGTGATCAACCCCTTTTTCTAGAGGTCAAGGTAACTTTCTTCTGGCTTAATTCTATCCCTGGTGTGCAATTTCGCATCCGCCATGTTACTGGTGGCTAACCAAACAATACAACAGTCCAAACAATCCAACAACTCATTCACAAGAACAAACGGACCAGACTTCTTCATCATGAGAAGGTAACTGGAGTATGCCGATGCATCCACTGTTTCATTCCAAGAATGTAAACAAAAATTAAAAACTTTAAACTCAGCCCGTTTGCTACTCTTACTTTCACAATGTTCAGCTTCCTTTTTTTTCTTGTGTATCTTTACATTTCCTACATACCGTTTTAAAATAATTTGATACAAAAGTAACATTTACAGGCATTGTGTGCCTTGATCCAGAATTCAGGATAGTGCAATCTGTCATTAGTGACTCACGGTAGAACTACTAAAGTCACCAGTATGAAAAGGTTTGATACACTGAAAAGGTTCTCAGAATAAACAATGAAAGAATGTAACATTTCAAATGCCAAGCAACAACGGGATTGATACACAAAAGTTCAGTGAGGCTGTTCTGTACAGCTCATGTATTATTGCTGGTTATCACATCTTACTGAACCCTGCCTTCATGTTTTATTAGCTCTCTTACTGTGAGATTTACCTCAGATGTGATGGGGAGCATCACTCACTGGCCCATTTACCATTAGCTTTTTCTCCCAAGTTTTCTCCTAGGAGATAATATTTCATCTTCTATTTAACCCCCCTGCCGTCGCAAAAAAATTGTCAGGGGGGGCGGCGCAGCACTTTATTTTTAATTTTTTTTTTAAATCATGTAGCTAGACTAGTGCTAGCTACATGTTTGGCTTCCCCCGTCACCGTGGGGACAATCGGGATGACGTCATAGATGTCATGGCGTTGGGGGCGTCTCGATCCACCCCATAGCGCAGCCTGGTGGTGACTGGCCAGGCTGCGCAACGGGTCGGGGGGCGGCGTGCCGGGTAGTGGTGAATCGGCGCAAATTGGCCCACCAGGGCCTGAGAAATCCTCCGCGCCGGCTTACCCCGAACTCAGTTCGGGATTACCGGCAAGGAGGTTAAAATAACTTTCCAGCACATTTCAACTGAAAAAAATTACCGAAAGGTAGGGGGAAAAGTACCATCAAAATTATTTTTAGTATTTTTTGCTTTTTTTGCTTTCTGGTGGCATAAAGGCATTTTATTGGCAAGTTTAAAGTTATCACCTAAAATAAAAGGTTAATTGCACATGGGCCATTGAATTATATTCACTAAAGCCTGGAAAACAATATGGCCCATATGCAATTCACTTTTTCCCCTGAGTTTTCTCCTAGGTGAAATTTTCACAACTTGTCATAAAATGCCTTTTTTTAGCCACCAGAAGGCAAGAAAATACTCTTACTAAATTTTACAGTACTTTTTCTCCAACCTTTGGGTACTGCATGTATGAACAAAGTTATGCAATTTGTGCAAAGCTCAATAAACTCAATATGCACTGCCTGCACTAGTAAAGTGTACTGGGTTATGGAAAATAAGCTCCATTGTCTCATATGGCAGTCTAAAGCTGAATACTCACCACCCGAAGGGTCCACAATGTTCCCTTGATGACGAGTATTCGACGATTCCTCTTTCTGCTTGCGATGTCACGTGACATTACATGGCGGCACATGACGGGTGCAAACAGAATGTCAAGCGATCGAAGTACTTTGCGTAGAGTCATCAGAGATCTTAAAGTTCCAATCCGCCGTGAAAGTCAGATCACGCGCTTGTAACCTCGTTGTGAGATTGTGTAAACAACCGATCGTTCCTCAAAAAAATCGCTGGTCATCGAAAAAATTGCGTGGAGGGTACGGGCCATGGCCAACAATCAGAAGCCACACCAGCGAGTTTACAGCAGCCGCACAATGTCTGCTAATGTCCCAGCATGCCGGATCGTGAGTGATCTCTGACACCTGAGTACCACATGATCGTATTGCTCTCCCTGCTCCCCCGCCTGTGGGAATTTTCTCCATCACACACCACTCGTTCTCCCTCCATCCTCTGTCCCACCAAATATCAAGAGACGCATCGCTAGCCAGGAAGCTAATGCTACATCTGTACAGCATCAAAAATGCTCTTTCACCCAAGGGATTGTGTACCAGACCCTGCCAAGTGGCGGAGATCCCCCGAAGACCCCCGCCCCCCCCCCCCCCCCCCCCATGTGTTCAGGGCTTAAGCCTTATGACTTGCTTTCTACAGAGCTGAAGCTTACCATGGTACCGAACATGTTCTACTCATAATTACTGTATTAGCATCTCATTGGCCATCCCTCTTAGGAACTGATAACACCACAGATTGCTTTTAATGGCACATAATTTCATTTGATATAAAATTAACATGAGTATTTACTAATCAAAGGGTGAGATTGATCTTTATACTAAAAATGGGAAGGAGCTGACTGAAGGGGCATAGCGGGGGAGCGCCCTCTATGCAATGCCACAATTAGCATTTCCGCAAGCCCCCTGGCCCCATTATGCTATCGGGAGCCAACATTTACTTTCACTGCCACTATTCAGGGGCCTCCAAGTTAGAGTTGAGCTGAAATTTTCGTAATTTCGCATTACTAAAATTACGCATGCGAAATTTGCGATTACGATGCGAAATTACGGTAGCGTAATTGCCATTAAAATCGTAATTGAAAATACCGTAAGCGTAATTTTCAACGCGTAATTTCGCATTTCGTTCATGCCGTAATTTCGCATTAAACGCTACCGTAATTTCGCGTTAAACCGTAACGCTCCGTATAATATAAAAAAGCCGCCGACTTTAAGGGTTAATAGCAAAGCCCCCTTAAATGCTAAGAGCCTCAAATTTGGAGAATATATTAAGGAGACATTGTAATAACTTTGTTACATTGTAACTGATAGAACATTTCCGAGGCTATTTCGAGGGATCATTTATTTAAAGGGACAGGTAAGTATTAATGGTTAATTAAGAATATTAAAGGACTTTTTTCGTGGTTATGTTTTTTGTTCAATTAAAATACTTTTTCTAAGTGTTTGTGTGTTTATTTACTTTTAACTCTTAAAGGAAATGGGTAAGGGGTACAAGTACCTCTATACTCATTTCTCCTGGGAGGGGGGGTGGGCATCTGGGGGACCCCTTTTTAAAGGGGACTCCCAGATTCCACCATGAACCCCCCAGGAAATCGCGGCCTCCACCTCCACCGCCCATCGGAGTTGGAGAAGAGCCCCTTGTCCTTGGATTGGACAAGGGCTCGGAGGGGGAGGGGAAAGCTTGGCTGCCCCTCCCCTTCCGAGACCCCCCAATCCATGGACCATGCGGGCTGGTATAGTCAGGGTGCGGAGCCCCACGCGGCCGGTGCTCCACATTCTGGCTATCCCAGCCTGCATGGGGGACAAGGGGTTAAAGAGGTCTGGGAGGGGGGACCCCACGTCGTTTTTTTTTATATTTCCCACACTCAGAACGAAGTAAGTAAAACTCTTCCCACTTGGGGGAATCTATGAAAATAATACACTATTGTTACCTGTGCAAAAAAACCTGACATTTTCTGCATTTAAAAGACATTTTCGCCCTTGAAACTTAAAAATCGATTTTCTCAAAAACTATAAGGTCTTTTTGAAATTTTTTTTTCCTCTTATTCCCACTGATTCCCTTAATATACCCTGGGAATTTGGTGTTCCTAAACTTTAAGCAGGCTTTGCTATTAACCGTTAAAGTCGGCGGGTTTTTAAATGTTTACATTTTTCCTTTGAAACTTTAACATCGATTTTCTCAAAAACTATAAGGTCTTTTTGAAAAAAAAATTTTTCCTCTTATTCCTTCTGATCTCCTTAATATATTCTCCAAATTTGAGGCTCCTAGCATTTAAGGGGGCTTTGCTATTAACCCTTAAAGTCGGCGGCTACCTAACATTGATCCATGCGTCAACTTTTCCGCTTCGGGAGCATGGCCATACGCATTAATTTCGTAATACCCGTTGCAATGCGAAAATTACGTGAAAATTACGCTTACGCGAAATTTCGCAAAATCCTTCTTCATTACGATTATGTACTTACGGCCATAAACGTAATTACACTAATTACGCGAAATTTCGCGAAATCGTAATTACGCCATTACGCTCATCTCTACTCCAAGTGACTATATTTACCTTGCTTGCCGTATATCGTGGCTTTGTGGCAGCGGAAGAGGTTAAAATTTGGGAGGGGTTCAGGCTTTGCTGCCCGAGGGAGATTGGGGTTAGGCACCTTCAGGGGTTCAGGGGGGTTAGGGTTAGGCACAGGGGGGTCTTAGGGTTAGGCACCACCAGGGAGAGTCTTAAGGTTAGGCACCACCAGTTGGGGTCCTAGTGTTAAAGGGAACCTGAAGTGAGTAAAACTATTTGAAATAAACACATGATGTATCTGCAAATGAATATTACATGCTTACCTCGCCTTCAGTTCCTCTCAGAAGCTCAACATTTTCTTCTTACAGTGATCTCTTCCAGTTCTGACAATATTTTGCTGACCAGGAAGCTGTTGTGGGGTAATGGCCATTTTTTAACTTTTTTCAAATGTTGTCATGTGAAGAAACCATTGACGATTTGACCAGATGACAGACAAAAGTGTTTGGCAGTGACAAACATAAGCCAGACTCGCACTAAGTGGGGTTAAAACTGATTACCTGGAATGGATTTTCTTGGCCAAATGTTATTGTATTACCCCAAGATTAGGAAATGTCCATCCTAATCTTGCTCCTCTCGTACCCACCCCCACCAAAACTTCCTCTCCATTAGGCAGGCAATAGTTAGAAAAAATAAAGAATTTGCATGTTTATCTATCTAATTTTTTGTTTCTAGCTTGAGTCTCCAGCTGTAAATCCTAAATATGGCCCAGGGGTAAACTTTATTAAGTTGTTTTCTTTGTGCAAGTTCCTATTTGTTATTAAGCAATAAGTGTGAGACCCCAGGGAGACACAGCAAAGCTAGGAGCGTTCATAATCATTTGCACAAAGCTGACTTTATTAGTTTTTATTTCAAGTACATTAAGTTTTTTATTGAACCATGAAAAGCAATAAATTGAGTCTAGTAAGGGAAACAATGATCATGCATGTATTTATGGAGAAGCAGTGACATGCTGGCAGGCATACCATTATATCATCTTGATCTAAAGGCATGGATGTCCAAAAGCATGAACCTTAAAGGACAACTGAAGCAAGAGGGATAAGGAGGCTGCTATATTTATTTCCTTTTAAAGGAAACCAGAGCTGTTGTAAATACATTTTATACATACCTGGGGCTTCCTCCAGCCCCATACGCACGGATCGCTCCCACACTGCCATCCTCAGTCTTCTTGCAGCTCCGATACCCGGTCCCGTCACTTCCGTCAGTTGGGCCAGTCTACGCAGGAGAAGTGCTCCCTCTACATATCTCTCCAGCGCCTGCTGGAGAGATATGCAAACAGCGCACTTTACTTATGTCAGACTGGTTCCGACTGGTGGGTCCCGGTATCGGAGCTGCGGAAAGACTGAGAACGGCGGCGTAGGAGCGATCCGTGCGTATGGGGCTGGAGGAAGCCCCAGGTATGTATAAAACGTTTTATTTACAACAGCTCTGGTACACTTTAAGCAATAATAGTTGCCTGGCTATTCTGCTGACAGACAACTGGAATTGTTGAAAAGGAAAAAAATATGTCAGCCTCCATGTTCTTCTCACTTCAGTTGTCCTTTAAAGTGACCCTGAACTGAGCCTGTGGTCTTCAATTCCCTCAATACGTTCCTAACTGTGGAAACAGAAAGCTGAAATCTCTGAGACAGCTTTCTTTATACCTTTTAACTGCATGTTATGACGTTGGATTAAAGAATATAGATTTTTTTCTACCTTCACCTCAACACCTGGTGTAACAGGATTTTCCTTTGACTGCAGCTTTCTGTATCCTTTCCCTAAACCATGATGGTGAACAATCTTTGTCTTCAGGTCATTTGAGAGTTGTTTTGAGACCCCCATGTTGCTACTCTTCAGAGAGAATTTAAAGAGGAGGGAAACTTACAATTGACCCCCTTAAATACTGTTTCTCATAATTGGATTCACCTGTGTATGTAGGTCAGGGGTCACTGAGCTTACCAAGCCAATTCGAGTTCCAACAATTAGTTCTAAAGGTTTTGGAATCCGTAAAATGACAAATATATCTACCTGCCTAATTTTATTTATACAATTATTGCAGCTTTTCTGTAAACCCAATACACTTAATTTCACTTCTCAAACATCACTGTGTGTGTCTCCTATATGATATATTTAACTGACATTTTTTATCGTAACAGCCAACAATTTATACAGGAAAATCATGACGATTAACAAGGTTGCCCAAACTTTCGCATCCCACTATATTACACTGCTGAGAGGAAAAACTGAAGACTACTAAGGCTCTAAAGTGGGTCACATGTTATAAATAAGACAGAGAGACTCAAAATATCCTGGTATGGGGACTATAATCATGCACCTGTGAAAATCCAACTTGTAAAAACAGTAATCTCAAGAGCAGGTTACTCCCAAAGGCTTATGTACAAATCGGATAACTACTCAACTCAACTGCACTTGGTTTATATAATGTCCAAACACAGACTAATCCAAAATAAGTGTGAATTTTCAAGAAGTGGGGGAAGCATGGTTTGAAAACTGAGGAAGTTGTAAACATTGTTCTGTCCATGATCTATACTCAGATAACTTAGTAGGGTAGCCTGTAGACAGCTTTTACAAGAACTAGGCTTGGTCTGAGAAAAACTTAGTTGGATAACAGGAAAGGAAACAGGATGTGGTGGCTGTAGAGATCAACAGTTAATGGAGATGGATTCAGGGCTCTTTTCCACGATCAGCTTTTTGCGATCTGATTCCGATCACTTGAGGATTGCAGAAGGCTAGGTGCCTGAAAATGAATGGAATCCATGGCAAACATTTCCCTTAGTGCAATGAGATTGCGACGCAATCTTCATATGTGCAGCATTTTTCATGCGCTTGAGCTCCTATACTTTGTGTAGGAGCACAGGAAAATTGCGTAGCAATAACACCGTTATGTGACTCTTCTATGAGTCATCAATTCAAAATATTTTCCCGTCCATTTTTTTTTCTTCCGGCATTAATTGCGAACACACCACAATTGCACCGTACACCCAATGGATTGCGGTGGAATTGCAGTAGTGTGAAATAGAAAGAAACACACTGCATTTACGATCACATTTGCAAGCAGAAAAGGGCCCTTAGGGGATAACATAGAGAAACGTTTTTGGGGAGATCTAATGATAAAATAACTTACTCAGGAACCAGGACAAAGGTACTGGTACCTTCATTTTATGTGAGCGGTTTATCATACCCTTATCATTGAAACTCTGTATGACAAGGTAAGTAATGTATCTGCACATGGGCTAGGTAACCCTAACAATGTGTTGTGACCCACTGCTTGGAACTAAACTATGGGGTACCTGATCCCTTAGGGCTGGTTCACACTGGCACTTTCGGGTAAACAAATCCATTCCAATGGATCTGTTTCTGTTGGTATGTGCTAGCAATACTGACAGAAGCCAATAATCAAGCAAAAGCGTTTTTCCCCCCGGATGCAATAAGTAAAGGTGAATCATGCCGATATATTTCTACATGACTGAATTGGTGGATATGAGGCAGTATTTTGCACTGTCTGCAGGATGTGCATTTTGTATATACATTTTACCCTCTTGTCATTGATTGCTGATCCCCATTCCCCAGACCCCCATCACCAAAGTACATTTTGCTGGTTAGAGAGGTCCGTTTTTCTAGCCAGTGTGCTGTGTACATGCGTTTTCTCATTGCCTCCAAGGCAGTGCTTCAGCCTCCATTTCCGTTCCGCTGTCCGGAAAAATCGCTGCAGAACCAAACTAGCAATCCGTTCAGCAGAGTGTGCGGAACAGATCCGTTCAGATGGACCAATGTGAATGGATCCATAGGTTAACATTGGATCCATTAGCATTCATTAGAATGCGTTCCATTACGATCCACTAATGGACCATTTTTAGTGCCAGTGTGAACTGGGTCTAAGTCCTCCTGGAGGTAGCACCCGATAGGAACTCCAAAATGTGTCGCTGCTCTTCAGTCAGAGACTTTGCTACATCATAGAAGACTGCTGCCAGATTATGTCACGGACTCTCACTTGCTTATTACACATCTGCACTGCTGTCCATGCATCTTAATTCTGCTATGCATCCTTCCATCCTAGCTAGGGACCCATTACAAGACACAGCAGTCCCTTAGTACTATATGACTACTATACTGTTGGACTCTCGTATAATTTACAAAGAAAAGTCCACCGTAGTCCATCAGAGATAATAATGCCCTCCTTGTACACCATTAAGAAAAAAAAATCGTCATTTAAACAAAGGATTACAATGCATCACTCCTAAGCGAAGAATCCAAAGACTTGAATGTACTGTCTCATTATGTATGGCAGAAGGAATACAGCAGTATCTGGGCATTGTGCTGCATTCCCCACGGACGCAGCAAAGGTGAAAACCAATGTCTAGATAGCAATAGCCCATCAGATCAAGTCCTCCTCCCCCACCCAAAACTGGCATTGCAGCACAAACAATAAGCTGTTTATTCATTCTGGAGCTTTTGCTGTTGCCATAGAAACCAAGTCAGACGCATAAAGCTGAAATGCGCAAGTTCCATTCAGTGGAACAACCTAGCATATAGCATGGTAGAGAAGAACGAACAAGTACACTACACATAACTGCAGCAGAAGCAGTACAGGCAGTCCCCTGCTTACAGACAACTCAAGTTACAATTTTCCCTACACCTACAAGTAAAAGTTGTCTCCATGTATAAACTATACATAACTGTTTATTATGATTTTTGTTGTTGCATGGTATAATATTGTATAACCTGTTGTAAGTAGTTTAAAACAAATTAATAGCATGTTGAAAAAAGAGACAAAAACTCCAGTGCACTGTAGTAGTTTGTTATGCAATATCTCCATAGTATCATATAGAAATGCATGCCCACATGAGTTATATCTTATGCAAAATCAACTTGTACTGTGTATTTTTGTTGTTGTTGTAAATACTGTACATATTCTTTTTTTGCATAAGGTATATCCTGTATAGTTATACTCTTCTGTATTCCATTACATAAGTATACAAAAGAAGAAAGAAGAGTTGAGCAATACTGGTGTGTGTGTGTGCGTGTGTGTGTGTGTAGGTGTGTAGGTGTGTAGGTGTGTAGGTGTGTGTGTGTGTGTGTGTGTGTGTGTGTGTGTGTGTGGAGGGGGGGGGACAGTAATAGATCCAGAGAAGAAGAGACCATGGCCAATATGCAATTAATGTTTCCTCCCAAATTTATTCTTCGTAGGAGATATTTTTTTCAACTACTTTTTAAAGCGGTATAAAACACTGACATAATATTCAATAAAAACATGTTCTCCTACTTTTTATATGCCATACGGTTTTCATATTTGCTTTTGTGCATAAGTATTATTATTCATTTACAAATTATACAATCCCAAAGTACACTTTTTTTCTCTGAGAGCTGTCTTTGCATTTTATTTATAACTGCTTTATTAATGTTCTAATGTAAGCAGAAATGCTTTCTGATTGTCTGACTTTGTTTAGCAGAGCCCGCAGTGTAAGGGCTCGTTTCCACTAGAGCGGTGCGAAACACCGGGATTCCACCGCTGACGAAATCGCATGCGGATGCGATTCCGCGTGCGTTTTTTGCCGCGATTTCGCATGCGATTTCGCATAGGCAGGGTATATGCGAATTTAACCATGTCACTGCCTGGTTCAATTTACATTACTTTTCATGCGAATTCGCACGCGAAATCGCGGGAAAAACGCATGCGCGTTTTCCCTATTAAATACATAGCCTGCGAATCGCCTGCATTCCTCACGCAGGGGAATTCTGCAGGCTCTACCGTGCAGAAAAATCCTGCACAGAAAAACGCAGGAAAAAACTGACAAGTGGAAACAGGGCCATCCACTTGTATTGGTTATGCGAATCCGCATGCAGAGAACGCATGCGGATTCGCTCTAGTGGAAACGGGCCCTAAGAGAAATGTTTATTTACATTCCTCACTTGATACAATTAAATACAAGATAACATTATCTGCTCTTTGGATGCCTCCAGCTTTGCTGGCAGGGAACTTCTAAGTCCTGAGTGTAAAGGTCCGTACACACGCCGGACTGCAGGAAACGACGGGTCCGTCATCAGCTCCTGTTGGGCGTGTTTTCAGCAGACAGTCCGGCGTGTGTACAGTCTGTCGGCAGACTGATACGGCTGTTTCTGAGCGATCCGCCGGGCGGATCGCTCAGAAACAGCCGTATCAGTCTGCAGACAGACTGTACACACGCCGGATTGTCGCTGGAACGCCCACCCAGCGGGAGGTGACGACGGACCCGTCGTTGCCTGAAGTCCGGCGTGTGTATGGAACTTAACCCTTTGAACGCTGTTCTAGTAAAAAAAAAAAAAAAAAAGGCTGGTTGTATATAATATGCTGTAAATATTAGAGCAAAGAAGAAATGCTGGGTTTCATTCTGCTTTAAAGAGACTCCGTAACAAAAATTGCATCCTGTTTTTTATCATCCTACATGTTCCAAAAGCTATTCTAATGTGTTCTGGCTAACTGCAGCACTTTCTACTATGACAGTCTCTGTAATAAATCAATGTATCTTTCCCCTGTCAGACTTGTCGGCCTGTGTCTGGAAGGCTGCCAAGTTCTTCAGTGTTGTGGTTCTGCTATGAACTCACCCTTTCTGGCCCCTCTGTGCACACTGCCTGTGTGTTATTTAGATAAGAGAGAAGAGAGAAGCTGCTCTAATCAGCTGAATAAATCGTCCTCTGAGCTGGCTGGGCTTTCACATACTGAGGAATTACAAACAAGGGCAAAGCTGTTTGCAAGAAGAAACGAGCAGCCTGAAACTTCAGTGCATGGGGGAAAGAAACACACAAATGATCTCTTGAGATTCAAAAGGAATGCTGTATACAGCCTGCTTATGTATGGATGTATTTTCTATGTGTGGACATACTGTACATCAACCTACTTCCTGTTTTGGTGGCCATTTTGTTTGTTTACAAACAAACTTTTTAAAACTGTTTTTAACCACTTTTAATGCAGTGAGGAGCGGCGAAATTGTGACAGAGGGTAATAGGAGATGTCCCCTAACACACTGGTATGTTTACTTTTGTGCGATTTTGACAATACAGATTCTCTTTAAAATAACTTTTTAGCACTTTGCAATTTAAAAATTATGAAAAAGTATGCGCAAGGATACCTTAGAAATCATTTGAGTATTTTCTTGCTTGTTGGCTGTTTAACTAGTTGCCGACTGCTCCACGCCAATTGGCATGGAGCAGTGTGGCAGCCCCAGGACCGCTCCACGCCGATTGGCATGAACGGTCTTCTATGGGGCTAGCAGGAGATTGGCTGTGCGCGCATCTCCTGCTTGGGACGGCGGAGCTCCGCCCCGCCTTCAGTCTCCGGGCGGCGATCGCCGTTTGGGAGACTGTTAGACGGCTGTACTGGCCTGACCCACAGGAGAGCGATTGGCTCTTATAGGCTGAAGCCTTTGACAGACGATCGCGTGATTGGCTGGCTGGGGGGAGGGAGGGAGGAATGGGAGTGAAAAAACAATAGTAAAATGTATTTAAAAATAAATGAAATAAATATTGAAAAAAAAATGTGGGGGCTCTGTTGGTGGGGAGAAAAGAGGGGGGGGGGGGGGGAATCACTTGTGTGCTGTGTTGTACGGCCCTGCAGCTTGGCCTTAAAGCTGCAGTAGCCCAATTAACTAAAAATGGCCTGGTCACTAGGGGGTTTAACACCGTGGTCCTCAAGTGGTTAAAAGGCATTTTACTGACAAGGGCCCATATGCAATTAACCTTTTCACCTAAAGCGATCCAATTTCTAGCGGAAAATCGTTGGAATGATCAGATAATTCTGATCGGAAGAAAAATCGTTTACTATACCATCAACGAACCAATCTTTGCTTCCTATCAGTCACAACTAACAAGAAAATCCAAATTTTGGTTTGACCAAAATCCAATCCGACGACTATATTTATAATTGCTCGTAATCGATTGTGCCCATTAACAGAGATTATTTACAACCAATCCGATCAGAATTTCTGATCACTCGAACAATTCTTCGCTAGAAATTGGACTGTTAGTAGTTGAACCTTTAGTTTTCTCCAAGGTGATAATATCAAAATTGTTATTAAAATGTGCTTTAAGCCACCAGCGAGCAAAAAATACTCAAAATTATTTTGATAGTACATTTTCACTAACTTCTGGGAACTTTTTCAGTTGCAAAGTGATGAAAAGTTATTTTAAAGGGACCCTGAGTTCTGCATAAAATCAGAATTTGGACTTACCTGGGGCTTCCTCCCGCCCCACGTAACCCACCAGGTCCCCCACCATCCTCCTGGTTCCTCTCCCAATCCCACTGGCGGCCCAGTTAATTGATGACTTCAGCCTGAAATCACCTGAGCACACACCCCTGCTGTGCATGCTACGCTTCATCATCCCGGCCGGCGTTAGAGTCCTGCGCATGTGCCATTCTCTAAGACTGAATCGCGCATGTGCAGGTTTCCCTTCAAATACAAGCTGAAAATGTATCTCCTCGGAGAAAACCCAGGAGAAAAAATTTATTGCATATGGGCCAAGGTGTGAAGATATCACCTAGGAAAAAAAAGTTCATTGCATATGGGTCCGATCCAATTCACCTTTTCTCCAAAGTTTTCTCTTAGTTTATATTTTCATATTATAAATAAAATTCCATTTTAAGTCACCAGCAAGCAAGAAAATACTACTAGAATAATTTAGACAATACTTTTTCACCTACTTTTTGGTACTTTTTCAGTGGTGTAAAGGAGTGTGAATGTTATTTTAAAGAGGCTCCGTAACCAAAGTTACAACGTTTTTCTACCATCCTACAAGTTCCTAAACCTGTACTAGTGTGCTCTGGCTTACTGCAGCACTTTCTACTATGACTGTCTCTGTAATAAATCAATGTATCTTTCCCCTGTCAGACTTGTCGCCCTGTGTCTGGAAGGCTGCCAACTCTTCCGTGCTGGTCTGTTTATGCACACCCTTCTCCAGGCCCCTCTATGCACACTCCAGTGTGTGTGTTATTTACATAAGCCAGCAGCGTCTCTGCTATCTTATCAGTGATAGAAGAGAGCTGGATAAAAATCCTCCTCTGTTAGGCTGTGAAAGGAGCTGGCTGACACATACTGAGGAATTACAGACAGGAAGAAACGATCAGCCTCACAGCCTGTCACTAGTATTCAGTGGGTGAGAGCTGCAGGGGACAGAAGGTAAACACACAAATGATCTCTTGAGATTCAAAAGGAAGGCTGTATACAGCCTGCTTGTGTATGGATGTATTTTCTATGTGTGGACATACTGTACATCAACCTACTTCCTGTTTTGGTGGCCATTTTGTTTGTTTATAAACAAACTTTTTTAAACTGTTTTTAACCACTTTTAATGCGGCGAGGAGCGGCGAAATTGTGTCAGAGGGTAATAGGAGATGTCCCCTAACACACTGGTATGTTTACTTTTGTGCGATTTTAACAATACAGATTCTCTTTAAACAGAAGATGAAAAATTATTTCCTAGGAAAAAAATTAGAAGAAAAAGTGAACTGTATTGGGCCCAATGTGGTTTATGCTGATAATTATGCTGATGCCATTTATGTGTTGGCAGATGGGCACTGTTGGATAATGGAAGACTTTAAAGCGGATCCGAGATGAAAAACTATCTATAACAAGTAATTTGTTAATATAGCTTATCTAAAGTTTAGATAGTTTACACAGCAAATGTATCTGCAAACAGCTTCAACAGTTTATGATTATTTATTCCTGTGATACAATGAGAGAGGCTATGTTCTGTTTGTCACATTACACACAGGTAAGCTGATCTGTATCTCCAGCCTTCAGCCTGTGAAAACTTCACCCCTCTCCTCCTCCCTCTGCCTCTAAAATCGCTGACTAGTAGCCTCCTCCTGCCTAGACTGAGCTCCCATAAGCCCTTGCTACATGATCTGAGAGTGCCTTGGCACTATGGAGAAGCAGTGGGTGAGGCTTGTTTAGTTTATAGCAAATTAGAGTATTAAAAGAAAACAAAAAACAAGTATTTGGCTTGAGGAATGCCCTATAAACTATATGAAAGGAACACAATTATGCAATGAGTAAAAGTTTATCTCGGATCCACTTTAAAAAGAGTAATAAAATGGTCACAGTTAGTTGGGGCTTTGCACGCTCTCAATAGCCAAGGGGCCTGTGGCATCTACAGCAAATGTAGATATGGCTCTTACTGAAGCACTCCTGCACAAGACTGTTCATTACAGAGATTGCAGTGTTAGACCCCTGACTTGGGTGAGTATAGTACTAATAGATTAAATATACTCCATACCTTCTGATCTTTTATCTTAATGATTAGAATATCTCAGTAATAAACCTGACCTTTCCACTTAGCCTAACTTCAGCACTTTAAATGACAACAAACACAAAGTGGTGCATATCCTGTACTATATTGGTATTTGTTTTGTTTGTTTGTTTATCTTTCTAAAGGAAAATTTTAGGTTGACTTACAAAAATAGGAAGTTTTTTTTCCCTGTGACGTCAATTACCATCATAACATCAGCTCTCAGCATGTGAGTTTTGAGACTGCAAATTAGGTTCATGCCATGATCATGTTTATTGATTTTGTTACACTAAGTTGTTTTTGTCCTAGTTTTAAGTGCTCTATTTCCACGTGTAATGGGGACAGAAAAAACTGTCCTATTGTGTCCACGGTAACGGAATACCTCAATATCTTACAAATCTTGAAAAAACAAAAGACAGAGCAGATCACGCCAATAAAGTTCTACTTCCACAAATGCAAACAAATAGTGCTTTATCAATACAAGTACAGAGAAATGAGACGAAAAAGTCCCCAGAATGATCAGCGTTTAGTTGTTTAAAGGCTCCACACCCATGGATCAATGGGATGCCTTGTCAGGAGTTTCAGATATGCTAGCTGCAGGGTTAGTAATCAGTTAGGTTATGGGACAGTAATATTGTAGATGCAGTTCTTCAGACAGCAACAATATTACAGAAGAAGATAAGGGGAATACAGATGAATAAACAAGCATGACGAAATAGGAAAATAGACATAAATTATTATGCTGGATAAAAATAAAATAAAAAAAATAAAACTACTTTGGGTATCTTTTTTCATTTCATATCTTTTCACAATGTGGCTGTTTTTTAACCCATTATTGAAATAAGTAAGAAAATGAACCTTTTATTTGGCTGGGTTGAGGTTCCTACCTGGCCATCCCCTTAATGAACAGGTGACCAGATAGCACCATAGGAGCCCCAAATCAAAATAGCCCCACCCTCTTTTTTTGGCGGAAGAAGAGGTTAGAAAGTGCCCATTGCTTCTTAATAGTGGGACAAGGCGGCTTTGTGAAGGTGGAGATTGGGGGGTATTTTCTGCCTCTGATACCCTCTCAATTTTGAAAGCCAGGCAGCAATTGCTCGAGGGGGGGGGGGGGGGGGCAAATGCTCACTAGCCACCTAATGTGCATAATCACCTAAAATGCATGGCTTAATAATGGGTTCATTACTGTCTAAGAGGGGGAGCTCTTTGCACATTGTGGTCCAGACAGGATGTTATCACGACAGGGACTCACTCATTGATATGCATGGATTAAGTGAAGGATCACATTTTGCAATCCCATGAACTTGCAAATTAGGCTTTCTAAAAATTGTCCTTCTAAATGCCATCAAGCCTCCCTTTCAACATTTTCCCTCATCTACTGGAGGCACAGTGACATGTCCCAGGTACGTATGTACATCTGAGCACTGTGTCTGGGAATATATACAATACATACAGCATATATACGCGTACGTTAAAAAAGGGCGTCAGGAAAAAAGGGCGCAGGGTTTTAAACGATAAGCATGAAAAACGTTTAAAAAAAAATTGTGCTATATTTCGTTTAAAAATAATGTTTTATAAAGTTATAAATTATTAAATAATGTGTATGAAATCGGCAATTGTAAAAACGTTAATCATCCCTGTTTACAAAGTGAAATGTATAATAACGTTTTATAAAAGATTAATAAGAATTTTACTAAAGCTATACCTAACCCTACTCTCATACAGAACCTTCCCTGTACCTACCCCTAACCCCTAGACCCCCCTGGTGGTACCTAAACCTAAGACCCCCCTGGTGGTGCCTAAACCTAAGACCCCCCCTGGTGGTGCCTAACCCTAATACCCCCCTGGTGGTGCCTAAACCTAAGACCCCCCTGGTGGTGCCTAACCCTAAGACCCCCCTGTGGTGGTGCCTAACCCTAAGACCCCCCTGGTGGTGCCTAAACCTAAGACCCCCCTGTGATAAGCATTAATAACGTTTGAAAAAAATATTGTGGTATTTTTTGTTTAAAAATAATATTTTAAAAAATATTGTAATGTTTTTCGTTTAAAAATAACGTTTAAAAAATTATAAATCATTAAATAATGTGTAATCATGAGAAGCAGTTATAAAACATTAAAAGTCTCCGGGCGCCGCTTGTAAAACATTATTTTTCTCCGGCGCCCTTTTTTCCTGTTGGGCGCCCATTAAACGATATTTATTTTGGGCGTGAATGGCAGCGCCCTTTTTGCCTCACTTGCCTCAGGCGCCCGAATTTACTGTTTCCCATATATACAGTACAGGCAACCCACTGTGTGTGCGTCTGTGATGGTCAACAGTCAATCAAATACATGGAAAAAGGTGCTGCCTGTCTCCTTCCCAACTGGTTTTGCAATCTTGCGTCATCAGGGGATGACGCAAAAGTCCCAGTGGTGTTAATATTCTTCCTTCAGGCCTGTAACGATCGGTGTAACACAGAGAGGATCTGATTATCGGTGATCTGCAGTATCACTGACAATACAGCTATATACCTGATTATAGATGATCTGCAATATCACCGATAATCAGATATATCTCTAACCTCTGGACACCTGAGTAATATGAGTGTTTGGTGCAACAGTAATACTTTGAGGAGAGCACCCGTATCGAGGGTGCAAGGCAGTAGGATATACTGCCCAAAGAACAGGTTCCTTCCACTGGCCTGAGGCTCCCCAAGGGGTGGAGCCAGGCTGAAAATAGGAAGGACCAGAGTGTGAGTGACACCAAAGGTGAAGTGTCACTGACAGGTCTGTGAACTATCCCAAAACAGGGGAGATAGTTCTCGAGGTCGGACAGGCCAGGTCGGCAACAGACAGACAGATAGATACAGAGACAGATACGGGATCCTAAGACAAGCAGGGTTCAGCAACAGAGTATCAGATATAGCGAAGTACCAAATCAGAGTTCAAGAGAGAGGTCAGGAAAGCATGAAGTCATAACAGATAATAACAATGCCTAGTCTGAGGTGTGAGCTCCGTGATCATCAACACCCTGGAACTAGTCTGAAATATAACAGAATGATAATACAGTTCCCTAGTCTTGGGTGTGAGTTCCTTGATCATCAACACCCTGGAACTAGTCTGAAGTATAACAGAATGGTAATACAGTTCCCTAGTCTTGGGTGTGAGCTCCTTGATCATCAACACCCCGGAACTAGTCTGAAGTATAACAGAATAACAATCACACAGATACTGACAAAAAGGTCTGAGTGCTACCACGTAGTGATCGCAACGGCAGACACCAGCACCCAGTATATATACTATAGCGCTCTCCAGTGCCTCCCCTAAGTGCTGGACCAATGGGAAGTGGTGGAATTGTCAGCTTAACGGCTTGGTCAGCTGACACCCTTCTGGCTGTCATAAAAGTTCTGCCTCTTCACGCACGCGCGCGTCCTTCTGAATCTGTGTGGACTATCAGTCCCAGCCACACCAGACATGTGTTGCAATGTATCCGCTGTGCAGGGCGCGGAACCAGCCGCACCGCTATCCGAGCATGCGGCGGTTTCTCCGCGTTCAGCCATGTGGACAGATGTAGGCCTATGCATGCAAACCGCCGCGTCAGATGCGGAATCCGCCGCTTTAGACGCGGAATCAGCCGCCTTGCTCTGAGCACCTGCGGCGGCTTTTCCGCGTTTTCTCACAAGGCCTCCGTGGACTCAGGGGTAAAATGTAATTCAGCTGCCAGCTATTGCAGGCGGCTGAATTACATTGTTTTTATCGTAATTTGGGTTCTGTGTCTCAACAATGTGTAAATTAATGCCTGAGCACTACCATAGCCGTAATTCGCTTAATAAATTGAGGCCAATCTACTGAAGGGTGCCCATTAATGATCCAATTTCCCAAATAATCGGCCGCCCATCATTTGAACCCATCAATGGAGGGGAAAATGATAAGCAATCTGATCAGACTAAAATAACCATTCTGAAATTCATTAGTCAATCAACACCATTAATGGTACCCCATCCAGTCATATAGTCGATTGTTGGGGAGATTGTACCAGTTATGGGCACCAAGATGCATATTTAACTCTACTTAGAGTTCAAACTCTCAGTCTTGGTGTTCTTTGTTGAATAGATAAGCTCTTGTGTTAAAGCACATCTTCTATTTATATACTTTTAGGTAGGGTAGGGAAAGGCTGCAATCTGTTTGTCCCCTGAGTAGAGAGTCTACCTAGTTTTCTATCCAGACAAGAAGTAGGTACATTTCTTAACGGGGCAGACAAAACAAAGAAAAGCTTGTCACACAGAGTGGTACAGAAGTAGAGTAAAAGTCAGATTTTGCTGCTGTCACTCACTTCCTTCACTTGTGACCCCTTGAGGCCTTGGTGTCACAGGAATAGGAAGTGAGTGCATTTCTTCTTATCGAGATACCGATTGTAAGCAGGCAGGAATTCTGACTCTTCCCTTACGTATATAGCTAACAGTAAAAAAAAAAAAAAAAAAAAAAAGTTTTTTTTCCCTGTAGTCCCTTTTTAAGAAAGTTCTGCTATGCAGTCACACCTTTGCATTACTAAGCCTGACACATAACTATTCATAAAACTCCAGACACACACAGTGATAAAGGTTAGCACATACACCAGCCTACTCTGCAGCCTACATGCACAAACAATGAACTGTCTAGGTTTGCAGCTCAACTCTGCGTGAGCTCTGGAAAGAAAAATATAATTCACCAGAGGTAATGTATTTCGTTTGTTTTTATTACGCTTGATTGCTTAGATTAATACCTATTTATTTACTTGTGCATGCATTTTACTGCTTGAAATTATGGAGTTGCATTATTGTAAAATACAGAGCTATTATAGTACACTGAACAGTCGAGTTGAAGCAGCGATTTTTCACTATGCAGGAATCAGTTCTCTTGCTGGGCTTTATAATGCCAAGTTGCCTGGTGATTTAGAGATGCATACTTACAGTATAAATATACATGTACTCATGGCTGGAGTGTAACACTGTACTGAATATATCAGCTATTGTGCAGAAATGTTTACTTAATTAGCCCTGCATCCTGCTTGCATTTTACAAAAACCGTCAGCTACATCTGTGAAAGCTTATCTCAGCATGCCATGTACTGATATACAGTATATACTCCTATTTGGATAGTGTAAGATTATTACTCATTGGCAACCCCTCTAATTAGCAAATTCCACCTGCACATGTGGGTGCAGCTACTAATTATACTGGCAATTACAATACAGGCTGAAAATAATGATCAATACTAAACCTACATGTTCCATCATTAAAGTGACACTGAAGCAAAAAAACAAAAAAAAACGTAAGATATAATTAATTCTATCTGTAGTACGGAAAATTAATAGAATAGTAGCAGCAAAGAAAAGTGTCATATTTTTATTTTCAGTTATGTAGTTGTTTTTTTTATAACATTGCATCATTCTCTAATATTTGCAGTTTACAAACTGCACTTTGTATTTTAAACTATGAAACATAGCAGAGCTAATGACCTTTTGAACTTTCCTGCAGTAAAACCTTAAAGAAAACCTGAACTGAAAATTAAAAGTCAAAATAAACATACAGGGCTTGATTCACAAAAGAGTGCTCACTGTTAGCACGGCCGTTTTCACGTGAATTTTCGCATTGCGCGCGATCGAGATTTTTCGTGCTAAACGATAACGTTTTTGCACGCAAACGATATCGATTTCGTGGTAAAATTCGATAAAACGTTATCGAAAATGCAAAAATTCACGCGAAAACAGCCGTGCTAACAGTTAGCACTCTTTTGTGAATCCAGCCCACACAGTCATACTTACCTCCCGCATAGTCTACTCCTCAATCTATTTTTCCTCTCCTGCATCCTGTTTGTCCACTGTGATCAATGGAATTCTCCGTCCTCCATTTTGAAAATGGCTATTACCCCATAACAGCTTCCTGGTCAGCACACTGTTAAACTGTAACATCGCCCACTTGAGCCATAGGGAAATATGGACACATCAGTTCTCCTCTCAGCTGTAACTGACAGCAACTGATATATTTCAGTTCTGACAAAATGTTTTCAGAGCTGGAAGGGATCATTGTCAGAAGAAAATGGTGAGCTTCTGAGAGGAACTGATAGCAAGGTAACTATGTAATGTTCATTTGAAGTTACCTCATGTGTTTATTTTAAATACTTTTACTCAGCACAGGTTCCCTTTAAATTAGCAAGAAACAGTGAGAGACAGGTTAAGATAAGTGCTTCAGAAAACAGCACTGTCGCCAACCAAGCTTGGTCAGATAGCTCAGAGAAGCTCTGTTGCATAGATAACAAATGAAATTGTTTAACTCTTCCTTTACTGGAAACAATATGAGACTCATATCTCTGCTACTAATTTTCTATTTCTTAGCTATACTACACATCCAAGTCATTAAATCATAAGTTTATTTTCACTTCAGATTCCCTTTAAGTGAAGCCTAAAGTAATCCAAGAGAGTGTATCTTTTGTAAAAATGCCAGTTGCCTGACGGTTGTACAAATCCTCTGCTTTGAATACCTTCTGAGGCAGTAGCCCAGAAACCACTGAAGCATAAAGATCACAGCCAGGTACCGTAATTGATATTCTTTAATTCGGAGCGGTCATGCTCCAGCTCCAGCAATATTTTTTTTAATGCGGTAAAGGAGCCTTATGGTATGAATACACTGTGCAATATTTTTTATAGATTAGATTTAATAAAAACATAAAAGTTTATAAAAATCTATTTAAAAAAAAGAAGGCCTTGATCGATGTTCAATTGTTTTATTAAGGAAACACTGATTTGGAGAGGACATTCTTTCCACAGATGGATGTGGGCAGAGGTGGAAGGGGAGACGGGCCGAAGCAGTCTGCTATCAGTGTTTGCATAACTTTTTATCTGCAGATTGAATGCAGGTAATAATAACATCAATAATAATAATTCTAACATTTGTATAGCTGAGGCTGGATAGTGTGCTGGATAAGGGCTTTGCCCTCTGACATAGAACTGGGTTCAAAACGTGGCTCTTCCCATTTCAGTAAGCCAGCAGCTATTCAGTAGGAGTTCTTGGGCAAGACTCCCTAACACTGCTACTGCCCACTGAGTGCGCTCTAGTGGCTGCCTCACAAGCGCTTTCAGTCCGACAGGAGAAGAGCGCTATACAAATCCTTGAATTATAGCGCTTTTCTCCTCTTGGACTCAAAGTGCTTGAGAGCTGCAGCCAATAGAGGACTGCTCAGTAGACAGTAGAATTGTTAGGGAGGTTTGCCCAAGGACTCTTTACTGAAAAGGCACTGGCTTATGGTATATATAAACTGTACATTGAAGACACTAATATTTTTTGGCATGGTCAATTACCAATTCAGCCCCACCGTTTATTATTTATTTAATCAGGGAGATAATAATTGTTTAACTAATCTAAATAGTGTATGGCTACCAGGCATGGTCGGAATAGCCAATTTCCGATTCCGCGGTAATTCCGCATACCACCACTACCGAAATTCTGCTACCGTTTTATTCCGACGGTATTCCTGAGCCGTTCCGCGGAATTCCGAGGTATACGGAATTCCGTCGGAATTTTTTTTAAAATCTCCTCCTGCCCCTGATTAAGCCCTGCCTTGAATTAAGCCCCACCCCATATAAGCCCCACCCCTGGGTGTTTGCGTCTCCTTCTGTCTCCTTGTGCTACTTTCAGTTCCCCTGTGCTACCTCTGCCCCCCTGTGCGTCCAGGGATGGACATCTTGGTGGCCATCTAGCGTTTTTTGGCAAAGTTTCTCTCTCCAGGCCCTAGGCACCTGCCTAAGTTTCCTTGTGGATGCTCTGTGTATGTACCTCTGTGCCTCCCTCTGTCCCAATGTTCCTCCTTCTGTCCCCCTTTGTGCCTCCCTCTGTCTCCTTGTCCCACTATCTGTTACAGTCCCCATCCGGCCATTTCCTAGTCCGTCCAGTGTGTAAAGGCAAAGTATAGTGTAGCAGAAGCTGTGCTCTAACTTCCCCTCTGGAGTCCAGTGCTGTGCCTGTGCAACCATCCTGTCTATTTTCAGCTCCCTCTAGTGCTGGAACCTCACTCTCCTCATGTAGCATGTAATCATGCTGCATGTGATAGGAGATACCAGGCACTAGGGTGAGTGGTAAGTGGTCAGGCAGAAGCACAGCACTGGACTCCAGCAGTGAGGTGAGAGCACAGCTTCTGCTGCGCTATACTCTGCATTTACACACTAAGCTGGGGAAGAACAGGAAGGGGGTGTGTAACAAAATGTGACAGGATTGGCTGGTTGTTTGTATTAAGCATCCACCTTATGCACCACATGGTACATATTCGTGTGTGTGTGTGTGTGTTTTGGGGGGGTGACACTGACACATGACTTCTTGCATGAAGTGACAAAAAGGCTAGAAACACCCCTGCACATTCTAAAGTGATCAGGTCAGCTTTGAGCTTTGACCTAAAATGCGTGCAGCAGTGTGGAATCACAATACACTCCTGTGCATACCGTAAGTGAGAATGCCAGAGTACTGTACAGCACCTGTACGTTTGATGTTCTTATTCTTACATATCGCACACTATACCTGTTGCCAAAATGAGTACAGCAATGTGCGCATTAGAATTAGGCCTTACTGTTCTCTACTGGCTGTGCCTCGACCTCTTATGCTGGCTGATGTTGGCCTTTATGTGCACGTCCTACTTATTTTGTGCGTTTATTTGTGGGTATGCCAGGTAGTTCCAGAACATCTGCCACACCCTCTGTGCCAGTGTGAGGGCGTGACGGCGTGGCATGTGGCAGCAGCCCAGGGCATGTCATCTGGGACAGAGAGTGGTGGAAGACACATTTTCAGGGACAGACAGGCTTACACGTTATGTGAAGCTGTAAATGCAGCTAAGTTTTCCTGGACGCTGACTCATTTGGTTTGGATCTACAGATTTTCTATTTTTTAGTATTCTCTGTTAATAAACCTCACTCCCACTTTTCCTGTTCTAGAACAGGCAAAGGATGAATTCAGATCCCTCTCAAGTGCTCTGATGCCATGGTCTCCAAGTATAAGCTGCAGCTCATGATCAATCCGAAAAACAAATTGGTCTAAGGTCACAAATACTGTAGGGTCAATAATACTGCACATTGAGCACACTAATATTTTTTAGCATGTTAATTACCAATTTAGCCATCTCTGTTAGTTTTTCAAATTCAAATGTTAAAAAATGAGTCTAAAAAACAAGCTTGCGCCCACAGCAGACTAATGGGGCATGCGGAGTGCACTCATGCTTTCCAAAGGAAAGTTGCTCTGTTGTGTTTCTGTAATGCACATACTCCATCAGCACAATTTTTCAATTTTCAGACCGTGAATGCATCGCTATTCATCCCATGGATGGGCACACCAGCAGCCAATGCCACAGACCTCCAGAGCGGTACGGCATATCTGGACTATATGGATTCTCTGCCACTCCAGCATAGTGTGAACCAAGATTCAACCAATTATTGACATATCGGGATCAGGAACACTAAGGGTTCAATTCATAAAAGGCTGTGCGGTGAAAAAATCTTGTCAGGAAAATACCGCATTCGGTATTTTAGACTTTTGTGTGCTAATTCATAAAAATCTTTACAGCTGCGATAGAAGTGTGGGGATTTACCGAACTAAACTGGCGGTAACATGAGAAGCTGCCTGAGTTGTTACATTTCTCCGTGCAGAGACAGCATTACAATAAAAGAGGCATCTGTTTTACTATATATGTTATACTGCCTCTGCTTGCCCTGAATCTGTCTATGGCCTGGTGCACATCAAAAAACGCTAGCAGATCCGCAAAATGCTAGCAGATTTTGAGACGCTTTTTCTTCCTTTTCTTTAGCGTTTCAGCTAGCATTTTGCGGTTTTGTGAAGCGTGTTTGGTGTAGTAGATTTCATGTATTGTTACAGTAAAGCTGTTACTAAACAGCTACTGTAACAAAAAACGCCTGGCAAACCGCTCTGAAGTGCCGTTTTTCAGAGCGGTTTGCGTTTTTCCTATACTTAACATTGAGGCAGAAACGCATCCGCATTTCAAAATCTTCAGCAGCCCGGGAGTATGCGTCTCTGCAAAACACCTCCTGCTCTGGTGTGCACCAGCCCATTGAAATACATTACCCAAGCGGATCCGCACCCGCAAGCGGATCGCAAAAAGCAGCCGAACCGCTCTGGTGTGCACTAGGCCTATTAGTCTTTCTTATCAATCTATTTAATTGACACAGCTTAGAAGAACTTCAAGAAACTTTACATATGCGACTCTTCCAGCACACAGATATCTCAAAAGCAGGAACCCAAGAGGTTAAAGACACAGCCTAAGGTATTCAGGGGAAGCCTTGTTTGTTCCACTTTCTCTACTGCTGCCTGGGGGGAGAAGTCTCCATTAACATCACACAGTCCCGAGCTCTTATTGCTCTCTTATCACCACTTCAAAGCAGACGGTATTCTTCGTGCCATTACCGTCTGCTTTAATCTTCATGAATTGACATTTACTGACATGTGTTGAGGTAATTACAGCACAAGACGGTAATTTACCGCACTGCTCGGGAATTTCAGCTTTTAATGCGCTAACTGCTTTTATCAATTGACATTTTGCTAAGTGCTCGGTAAAGTCAGCTGTTTTCTGCATTACCGCATGCGGTAATGCTTTATGAATCGACCCCTTAGCATATTAAAAAAATACAAGCAACATTATCTTCTATAACACAAATAATAACAATGTATTATTTATGACATTATAGTGAATAAAAAACACAACTTTATCTGGCTACAGTCCAAGGAGGCACCTGGACATGAAAGAGGAGTACAAAAGAAAAAGCTGCAAATAAGAAGAAACACATGAAAAAGGGAAAGCTGATGCTCAAGGGAGCTGTACATGAAAGAGAGATGCTGCATGCATGGATGTAACACATGGAAAAGTGGGTGGCAAATGGAATGGTAGGATATGCTGCTGCACATGGAAAGGGGAGCCCCAACATACTTGGCCTAAGGGAAAGAAAAGTATACAGTCGACCTTGATATCAAAGCCAGCACTAGAGCAATTGCTTACCACCTACACTGCCCCCGGATAATTAGCACCTGCTACAGTCCAGCTGTCAGTACTTAATCATCAGTGTCTGATCAGTCTGATCAAAGCCTTGTACAAATAGGCTTTCCCAACCAGGGTTCCCCGAGTACTCTGCAGGGGTTCCTTGGCATTATCGTGTGGGTGATGGAATGATAGAGAACACTATAATAGAGGGTACTGTAAAAAAGAAGCACTAAATTGGGGGTAATAAGAATAATAATGAGTGCATTAATAAAAAATAACCACTAGAATAAGGTGACAGAATAATGAGGTACACTGTAATAGAGCTAGTGAAATAAACAGCCACGCCTACTTTATACCTCTTGCAAAATAAATGCAGGAGTTCCTTGAGATCTAAACATTATTTCCAGGGGTTCCTTGACATTCCAAATTTTTTTGCAGGGTTTCCCCAGAGTAAAAAGGTTGAGTAAAGCTGTTCTAGAGGGTCTTGGCTAAAGTGGCTGGTCAGAGCCAACACTGCAAAGAACCTAGAATGTGTATAGCAGTACTTAATAAGGCAGAGATCAGATTGGCGGATCATTTGAGTATAGGCCAAGGGCATTGTTCTCCTTGTTCTATGCCGCTCCGTTGTGCTCCACACTGTTGACGCTCCTCCCCCCACAATAGCAACAGAACGAATCACTAACCTGCAGACTAGCGATGAGTCTGTACAGAACTTGTCCGAGGGATTGAGTTCCAATCCCTGCAAGGGTACGGTCCTCATACATGTGCAGAAGGCTTTACCAATACACTCTTTGCTCCAGATCAATTGGATAATGCACAGCAGTGATGCAAAACAACATGGCTATTCAGAGTAGCATTATGATAAAGCAATTATAAAGCTTCACTTACCCGGACAGAACACCAAGAACTAGATTGAGCACAAAGAAAGATCCGATGATAATGAGAGGGATAAAATACAGCCAGTTCCACGTGGCTCCTAAGGCATCATTGGTCTGTAAAGAACAATCAACAGAGGAAGTGAATAAGAAAACGTCAAACACATTTTAAACACATCCCAGTAATAAATGTACAGAGATAGGTGTTTCTTTCCATAGACTACTGCAATAAGGACAGACTGGGTGATGAGGATGGAAATATATACTGTGTAGAGAAAGCATTCTGCTTTATATCAAACCTGATGCGAAACGAAACTGAAGAGATAATGAATTGCAGGTGTAGCACAGCTAAGAGATAAAACATTAGTAGCAAAGAAAAGAGTCTAATATTGTTTTCCAGCACAGGGAGAGATAACAATTTCACTTGTTATCTAAGCAAAAGAGCTTCTCTGAGCTATTTGACCTAACTGGGTCGAATACAGCCCTGTTTCCTGAAGCACTTAAATAACCAACAAATAGTGAAAGACAGCTTGAAATAAGGTTCTCCTGCAGGAGGGTTCAAAGAATCATTCATTCTGCTTTGTTTTATAGCTTAAGGCTGCTTACACACAGGGACGTTACAGGCGCACGTTAGTGCGCCTGTAACGCTCCCCCAATGCACAGCAATGTAACTCAAGTGGGCTGTTCACACAGCCCACGTTGCGTTACATGTAACGCTGTACGTTGCCCGGAAAGTGCAGCATGCTACGGCGTTACAGCGGCTATAGCCGCGTTAGACTGTTTACACATGCGCAGTAGGGGGCGGAGAGGAGGCGGGGAGAGCCAGCTACAGTAGCCGCGCACATGGCTACTTAATATTCACTGCACTGGCGGCCGGTGATTGGCCGGCGGGACCACGTGATGCGGAGTGTCTCGCTCCGCGTCACGTGGTCCCGCCAGCCAATCAGCGCCACTCTGGGAGACTTTATCAGAATAGAGCCGCCTAACGCGGATCACTCTACCGTTGGCTCTTGCAGCACCATACGTTGTGTTAGGTGCACGTTATGCGACCTTAACGTGGCACCTAACGCAACGTCTTGGTGTGCAAGTAGCCTTAAAGAAGATAGAGTGTGTTTTTAAAACTGCAACTGTGACAGAATGATGCAATGTTAATGTTATAAAAAAAGAAGCTATAAAACTCAAAATAAAATTATGAGACGATTTTCTTTGATATTTATGTTCTATTCATTATCCGTACTACAAATACAAATCATTATATCATAAGTTGTTTGTTTTAAATTCAGGTTTGCTTTAAGCAGAATCACAGTCTGGCATACTATTCGAAAATTGTCTCCCTACTCTTCATTTTGCATACAGTTATCTCACTTTGTTCCTGCAGACAGTTTTGTCAGGGCCACGGCTATACTGTTCCAGCCCTGATTCTCCTTAGCGTTGGTGCATTGTTTTCAGGCACACATCCAGACAGGTGAAGTACTTCATTGAGAAACAGCTTGCTAGTCTCTACTCTGTTGCTGGCCAAACACTGGTCTGATATCTGTCAGGCCATCAGAACTTACCTTTACTGCAGGTGTACTAAAGTTAGTTACTGTAATTTACTAAGATTAAACTTAGCCTAAGAATTCAAAAGAGTCCAGACAGCTGCTAACATGCATCCCATTACATTCTCAGTTCCATGTGTGGCTACACTGAGAATAGTCCATACATAAGTTTAGGGCCGGATTTACCATAAGGCACTGTAGGCACGTGCCTAGAGGTGCCTGATGATGAAAGGTGGCTCAGTCCCCTCCCCAAGATCCTCCCTCCCTCCTTCCCTTCAGTTGGGGGCACCTCTAGCTACTTAATACTAATGATACTTCTGGCTACCTAATGCTAAGTGACACCTGTAACTACCTATGATGGGCAAGGGAAGTAAGGGAGAAGTGACAGCTGGACCAGCCAGCACACTTGCGGTGCAGTTCGGCGGGGGGTTTGCAGGTTTGTGGAGGGCAGTCTAGGGTGCCAGGACATCTGTGCCTATAGGCTCCTGTGGTGTAAATCTGGGCCTGCATATGTTCATTACTGTGGGATATTTAATCTACTTAATCTTCTTCAATAGCTACCATATTGCCACAGTTCGGCAAAGTGCATTGCTTTAAAAAGAAAACAAAAAACTAGGTAACCTTTTTCATATTTTTTTTGAAAACCTTTGAATTGTAAACACCTCCTCCTTTTGCAAATCTGGGCTCTCTAGGTTGGGGAATAAGTAATTTCTGCATTTGGTTGTATGTGATTTCCTTTCTTTACCCTCCTATCTATCAGCAAATTCTGTGTCCCATAGTCGATAATTCAATATTTTAAAATAGGCGCCTACAGCTCCTCCCATTTATCCGGGTCACGAATTCGCCCAAATTACCTGCTTCAATCACGTGGCTCTGCCACTCCAGGGGCTGAGCCTCGGTTACAGTGAACCCAAGGTAAAAATAAACTGATGAGATAATGTATCCATTAAAAAAAAAATTAAATAGATTTAACGGTTTATTTAGGAAAGCTCATTTGGATTCTGCAGAATATAGAAAATGGAAATCTGAAAACGGAATTTTGCGAATATACGATTTATCACAACTCTGTAATTTTAGCCCAATCACAGAACTCGGAAGCATTGGACCAATAAGAGTGAGCAGAATTTTTTTGCAAAAAAGTGGATCACCGCGGTAATTGTAGACCAATCACAAGACTTTTACATTTTTCCGTTTTTTTTTTTATTACAGTGATCCAAAAAAGGACTGGAAATATACTCCTCGAAAATTTGGAAAGTGGAAAATTAGAAATTAAAGAATGGAAAATTGGAAATATTGGCATTGGCAGACATTGGAATTTCTGCGGAATCAGAAATGGGCATTTCCGACCATCCCTAGTTTTATTGTCTCTGCTCAATCACAGTCTGTTAAGTATCCCAGAACTAAAATACATGAACTACTGACGTATCCCCTTTACATCCCCTATAGGAAAAAGTTTGTCTGTAATCGCTTATCAGTGAGGGTTACGCTATAATCTGACAAGGGTCCGTCAAAAGACAAACTGTCACTTGCACGCCTGAAGGTTAACTCTTTAAGGCAGCATAATAAAAAAAGAAACATGGCCTAGTTATTTATATGTTTGGCACTGTATATACACGTTTATTCCATCATGTCACCTCATGTACACTTTAACCCTCAGATCCTAGTCGCAGTCGTCACTTTCAGTGAGAGTGGAGTATACTTTCCTGCTTCTCTCATTGGTTGGTCAGGTCACGTGGCATTTCCTACATCATGTGACCCATGCAAATCAATGGGGGGCAGAAGCAGGAAGATAATAGTGATGGGAGCTCCATTTTAAGAGCCGGCTCTTACTCCTCCCCATTGACTCTTCATTAAGTATCACTTGGATGCTTATATTTGCGGCTTCTGGTCCTGATTCTTCTCCCTGGGCAAGGCCAGCTCCGCCACCTCACCTTAGCATGGCCTTTCCTGCCTCCTGTCACTAATGTACAGCCCGCCCACCGCTCTCAGACTACAAATCATGCTCTTCACTACTAGCTCCGCCTTCAGGATCTGAGGTAACTATACTCCACCCACCACTCTCCTTCTACACCTCCCACCTACATACACCGCTCCTCTGCAGATAGACACCCCACCCCTCTTCAGCGCAAACAACAGAGCTAAGCAGGAGCGGCTGAAGCTTCAGCTCTGCTCGACGGGCATCGGCTCCTCTCATTCACTTATTCTCTTAGAGCCGCCACCTTTGTGAATGACATCACTGGAAGATAAACATTTCTGCCCATTGCAGCGAGGTTACACAAAATGTACTTTTATAAATAGCTGACGTTTTATTTTGCGATATGCTCTGATGGGCAGTAATAAGGAAGGATATAGCAGTGATCTATCTTACGGCTCACCCACAACTTTATTAAAATCTTTGAAAAATAAGTAATTTTTTAGCTTGCAGATTAGAGCTGACTTAATTAATTCTTCTATAAATCATCTTGGCACATCACATGCATGAAATAAATAACATGGATTTGGATTATATATGACTCATGTTCATTTACATGTAAAAAAATAAAGCAAACCATGGCATTAACTAATGAAGGCTTGAAAATGACATGACATTAACACTACATTGTAATAGCATGCTCTGCGCACTGCTGGTATAAGCAGCGCAAAGTTCCCAATAACTATGAAAGAAGGAGTAGAAGCCCGCTGGCTGGGCTCTGCAATATGCAAGCAGAGGAGATGATGGCATTGCCCGGGCACCGTGCCCTCACACTCCTCCTCCTCTCCTCTAAGTGCTGACATAGAGTACAGAGACCCTAATGACAACCAGCATGGGAGCGCAGCTGCTCAGTGCTTAGTTGACACTCAGAGATATCTGCCAACACACAGTCACAGGCCAATTACATTAATTAACAAGGGGAAGAAAAGGGGAGTGGAGATTAAGACGGGCTCGGATACAATGTGCAATGAATGAGGACAACCAAAGAAAGAGATTTCTCTACGAGTCGGGCTCACGCTGTGTGAACTGACACCAAAGCACCGTGAAAACACACCAACCAATAGGGGCAATAGGCTTATTCAATAATACACAAGCAGAAATGCACAAAGTGCTACTGAGAGCAGTCAAAACCCATCTTATTATTGTTATTGAAGCTTTTATCGTCTTAGGTGAAATATGACAGTTAGCTATGACTAAGGAGCGATTATAAGGCTCCGATACACGTTAGCTGATTTGTATGTCCAGCACATCAATTCTTCAATAAAGACTTTTATTATGCCAGATGAAGCAGATCTCTCGTCTTTTCACAGAAATATGACAGTTATTAATGTTTTACAGCTTCAGTGTTGAGCTTGTTCACATCTAATGTAAGTTGTCACACACACCATGGTACCTCTGTTTTTAACAATAGCAACTGTGGAACAGTGTGAAAGTTTTTCCGCATTCAAATGCACGTGGTGGCCACAAAAACACCCCATGTGAAAATGTGTGAATGTTTTTTTGTGCATAGAACTGTGAACATAGAAACTGTCAACAGTTTGACCGCAAGCGTTCATGTGGGGACCAGGTTTCTTAACCCACACATAGGTATACAAAGGGCAAATCTGGGCAATGTGGGAGGAATAGACCAGGAGACGCCGTACCCCATAGTGGATGAATGGTGCCAGCCGAGCAAGTGCGGGTGGGGACAGGGGTGTAAGAACAGCCCCTGCGACCACTGCAGTTGCAGAGGGGCCTGGTAGCAAGTGCTGGTGGGCCCTCTTGTACAATGCGGAGCGGCAGAGGAGCAGAGAGTTATACTAAGGGCCTGATTCACAAAGCGGTGCTAACAGCACGCTGGTGAAAAGCCCTTTATCACGCCTGAACTCAGTTTAGGCATGATAAGTTTAGGGGCCTGATTCACAAAGCGGTGCTAACAGTTAGCACGCTGGTGAAAAGCCCTTTATCATGCCTAAACTCAGTTTAGGCATGATAAGTTTAGGGGCCTGATTCACAAAGCGGTGCTAACAGTTAGCACCCTGGTGAAAAGCCCTTTATCACGCCTAAACTCAGTTTAGGCATGATAAGTTTAGGTGTGATAAGTTTAGGCATGATAAGTTTAGGTGTGATAAGTTTAGGCATGATAAGTTTAAGCACCAACTGCGTTGGCACCGCAGTGCACAGCTGATCAAAAGTTTTGCGCTAGCAAAGTCTGGTGCACTTCGCATAGAGTTTAATGGCGCTGTTTTGCGTGCGGGACTTTGCACGCTATCTACACTTATCTAAACTTAGCATGCCTAAACTTATCACACCTAAACTTATCACACCTAAACTTATCACGCCTAAACTGGCTTTTCACCAGTGTGGTGCAAAGGTTATCATGCCTAAAGTCTTTTAGGCGTGATAACTGAGTTATCACCGCTTTGTGAATCAGGCCCTAGGTGTGATACGTTTAGGTGTGATAAGTTTAGGCATGATAACTTTAGGCATGATAACTTTAGGCATGATAAGTTTAAGCGCCAACTGGGTTAGCACCGCAGTGCACAGCTGATCAAAAGTTTTGCGCCAGCAAAGTCTGGTGCACTTTGCATAAAGTTTAATGGTGCTGCTTTGTGTGTGGGACTTTGCAAGCGATCTAAACTTATCTAAACGTATCACACCTAAACGTATCACACCTAAACTTATCACGCGTAAACTGGCTTTTCACCAGCGTGGTGCAATGGTTATAATGCCTAAAGTCTCTAACTGGGTTAGCACCGCTTTGTGAATCGAGCCCCAGGTGTGATAAGTTTAGGTGTGATAAGTTTAGGCATGATAAGTTTAGGCGTGATAAGTTTAGGGGTGATAACTATAGCACCAACTGGGTTAGCACCGCAGTGCACAGCTGATCAAAAGATTTGCGCTAGCAAAGTCTAGTGCACTTCGCATAGAGTTTAATGGCGCTGCTTTGCGTGCGGGACTTTGCGCGCAATCTAAACTTATCATGCCTAAACTTATCACGCCTAAACTGGCTTTTCACCAGCGTGGTGCAATGGTTATCACGCCTAAAGTCTATAACTGGGTTACCACCGCTTTGTGAATCGAGCCTATTATCTGCTCCTGACAGCGACACAGGTCCACTTCAGCTTACATGTGCACTCCAATAACCTTATCTGTTACATGACATGGGAATGAAGCCACATGGTGATTGGCTGGCTGCACAGCACTTGAAAACTGAAGAGGAAGGGAGGAGAGACCTGTATGACAATGCATTTTGCGGGCCTTTCCCTCTTCCTCAGGCCAAAAAATACAGTTTATGTCTATAACTTGAGCATCTCAGACTTGGAGTGCCTTGTGAGTATTGTCCTGTGAGGCTGGTTTCACAGTGGGACGTTACAGGCGCACGTTAGAGCAGCCTGTAACGCACCCCACCGCACAGCAATGAAAAATCAATGGGCTGTTCATAGTGCCCACGTTGCGTTACATTGTAACGCTGCGCCATAACACAACGTACTGCATGCAGTACTTTACACGCGGCAGAGCCGCGTTAGACTGCTTGCACATGCTCAGTAATGTTGGGGAGGAGCGGAGAGCGGCCGGGCACATGGCTAATTAATATTCACTGCACTCAGTGACGTGCAGTGTTTACTTACTTGAGCGGCCGCTCTGTGCGGCGATTGGCCGGGCGGGACCACGTGATGCCGCATGCGTCCAAGAGTACGCATCACGGACGCCAGAGTGAGCTGCACAACGCAGCTCACTCTGACGTCCACATCAGAGAGCACCAGGCGTTGCGTTAGGGGCACGTTATGCGACCTTAACGTCCCCTAAAACGCAACGTCCTGGTGTGAAACCAGCACAAGTGTCCAATAAATTGCATATTTCTTAATATCCTTCCTCTACTGAGGTAAGATTGTTTATTTTACACTGCTACCCAGCTGTTCACAATTGTTTGGGGAACCTCCTCCCACCTATTTTACTCTTATACATGTACTTTCTATGCCACAAAACCATGTCTGAGAAGCTTCTCATAGATGTACAGTCTATGCCAGAAACCTATGTCTGTGCTAAACAGCCTCTCATGCATGTACCTTCCATACCAGAAACCCATGTCTCAGCTAATCGGCCTCTCGTGCATGGACTTTCAAATGCCAGAAATCCATACCTGAGCTGAGTACATGGATGTTACAGCGCTGCAATGTTAGTATAAATGTACATGCTTTGTTAAGGGCGATTCCTTTAGTACAAAGGTTCAGCGATTGATATGAATTGCAGTGTACAGCGCAGTGTGCATTATACTGGTTCAAACATCGCTGTGCTTTTTCTATCACAGGTCATGGCTGCTCTGTGTCATGCTGTGCATAGAAAAAAAAATATAGCAGTTTCTATAAATGTCCCTTTTGTTCCCCTGCAGAACCATTGGCCGGATAGAAATAACTAGAAGTGGAAGTCTTTCCAGGTAACTTATGCAGACTGCAGCGGAGCGGCTGAGACTGGGTGAGATTTCGCAGAAAGCCCTTGGGAATCTTCTCAGCTAAGAATGTTTTCTTTCACATCGGGGGATGCAGCGTGAGCAGAATGAGAACAAGACTGGAACTGCCTATTGCCAATGTCTGATAATAAAACATTCCCTACTGTAAGCAACAATCTACAGAGCATCTATTAGGTATAACCGCAAAGAACAGAGCAGTACAGTAACACATAGTAACCCTTAACTATTCTTATTTAACTAGTATGTGTTTTAACCACTTCAAGCCCACCTCTATGTCAATTATCATGAAGGTTTTGACATTTTATACAGCATGTACTCAGATTCAGTTCTGGGTTAGTTTTGTAGCCTGTCCCAATGATTGTCAGGGCTGGTATTTGGCAGAATGTCTCACTTACCAGGAAAGGTTACACAAACCGGGCTTATTTAGTCTGGAGAAAAGACGTCTTAGAAGAGATCTAATTGAGATATAAAAATACAGCAGAGGGCAATATAAAAGCTTGGTAGATGAGCTTTTTGTCCCTAGGCTTTAAGCTATTTAAGTAGGAACAGGTTCTTTACAGTAGGAGTGATTAAAATGTGGACTGTATTGCTACAAGAAGTAACACATTCTATATCTGCATTTAAAGGGGGCTTAGATACTTTCCTTGCGTTGAAAGATATCCATGGCTATAATTACTAGGTAATTCCTAGTGGTGACGATGCAGGGATTTTATCTGATTTCCATCTGGAGTCGGGAAGGAATTGTTTTCCCTTTTGGGGCTAATTGGATGTCTTGTAAGAGTTTGACGTCTTCCTCTGGATCAACAGGGATATATGAGGGAGCAGGCTGATGTTGTGCTTTATTTTCTGGTTGAACTCGATGGACGTATGTCTTTTTTCAACCCAAATAAATAAGTAACTATGTAACATAGTTGCCTTAGGGTGGTCCCCAATAACTTCCTCCTACCCAACTATCCCCCACCCCTTCACAGTTGCACCCTGGCAACCCTATGTGGAATCGTAGAAGGAGGCATGTAACTATGTGTTTATATTTCCTTGTGAGGTTCTGGGTTGCAGTCCCGACTGCCTTGCTCTCCTGGAGGCTCTTTTTGTGTCCATGTACATCTCCTGCCTGCACTTGTATGACTACACACACAAGCCCAAAAGGCAGGAGATAGTCACAACTGGGAGGGGCAATACTGTGGGAACTTCTGGTAGCACATGACTAACATTACTTTCTACAGCATCTACAAGGTCATTAATATTCTGTTATAATAAAAAAAAGAAATGGACCCAGTACTACCCCTTGTGGGACCCACAGGTTCTCATTTTTAGTATGATGTATTACTAATACTGCCAATTCTAAGTGCATCATTTTAAAGGGGTACTGTAGGGGGGTCGGGGGAAAATGAGTTGAAGTTACCCGGGGCTTCTAATGGTCCCTCACAGACATCCTGTGCCCGGGCAGCCACTCCCCAATGCTCGGGCCCCGCCTCCGGTTCACTTCTGGAATTTCAGACTTTAAAGTCTGAAAACCACTGCGCCTGCGTTGCCGTGTCCTCACTCCCGCTGATGGCACCAGGAGCGTACTGCGCAGGCCCAGTATGGTCTGTGCCTGCGCCATGCTCTCCTGGTGACATCAGGGGAAGCGAGGACATGGCAATGCAGGCGCAGTGGTTTTCAGACTTTAAAGTCTGAAATTCCAGAAGTGAACCGGAGGCGGGGCTGGGGCATCGGTGAGTGGCTGCGCTGGCACAGGATGCCTGCGGGGGACCATTAGAAGCCCCGGGTAACTTCAACTTATTTTCCCCCGACCCCCCTACAGTATTCCTTTAAGAAAGGTCTTCTTTGAACAGAAAGTTCAAAGTTGGATCTACTGGATATACACGGGTTCAGGGCGGTGCTTTTTTTTCTTGGTTTTTTTTTTCTGGTTGAACTTGATGGACAGAGGTCTTTTTTCAACCAAACTAACTATGTAACTAAGTTAACTTATAATAAGGTTCAGATATGCTCATTTGTATGTGCAGCTGTTTTCTATACAACAAATAATCAGCATGCCGCTGCTTTGACTAAACAACACCTTGCGGCTAATTGGAAGTCACATCATCTTTCCACTGAAGCTGTCTTTAACACATTGAATAAGGTGATGCTGCTCAGTGAACTTATCTTGGCTAACATTAGAGATACACTCCCTAACTTCAATAAAACCTGGGACTTATGGGTCTCCTAACAGGGCAACATGGGTTTGGCCTATGTGCTCCACTCATTTTAAGGCTTTCCATTCTGTAATCACTTCTCCTTATGCTTCCTCTGAAAGATTTGGTGTCATTTTTTTTTAGACTGTATGAGTCCCTGAGACTTACTGATTTGAAATGATTTAGTTGTTTGTTCTTTTGCGTTTACCATTTCTCGGCCTGTTTCCCTCAACCCCCTTACTGAAATCATTGACCTCCTAGTCTGGTAACTTACTCAGTTACATAGTTACATAGTTATTTTGGTTGAAAAAAGACATACGTCCATCGAGTTCAACCAGTACAAAGTACAACTCCAGCCCGTCCCCCACATACCCCTGTTGATCCAGAGGAAGGCGAAAAAAACCCCACCAGGCATGGTCCAATTAGCCCCAAATGGGAAAAATTCCTTCCTGACTCCAGATGGCAATCAGATAAAATCCCTGGATCAACATCATTAGGCATAACCTAGTAATTGTAGCCATGGATGTCTTTCAACGCAAGGAAAGCATCTAAGCCCCCTTTAAATGCAGGTATAGAGTTTGCCATAACGACTTCCTGTGGCAATGCATTCCACATCTTAACCACTCTTACTGTAAAGAACCCTTTCCTAAATAAATGGCTAAAACGTTTTTCCTCCATGCGCAGCTCATGTCCTCTAGTCCTTTGAGAAGGCCTAGGGACAAAAAGCTCATCCGCCAAGCTATTATATTGCCCTCTAATGTATTTATACATGTTAATTAGATCTCCTCTAAGGCGTCTTCTAATTAACATGTAGTTCAATGCAAGAAGTGAAAACCAACCTTGAGCCATATGTATTTTTATCTATAAACAAAAAGAGGGACACCGAGAGCCCAATATAGTGTAGTATGAACTGGTAAATGAAGGTGTGTGAAAAGAGTACCGTATATACTCGCAAGCAAGCCGACCCGCATGTAAGCCGACCCCCCCCCCCCCACTTTTACCACAAAAAACAGGAAAAAATTATTGACCCTCATATAAGCCGGGGGTAGGAAATGCTGGCCGCGTGATCCCCCCAGTGTGTCCCAGTATAGCTAGTATAGTGCCCAGTATGGGTAGGTAGTGCCTCAGTATAGCTAGTATAGTGCCCAGTACAGCTAGTATAGTGCTCAGTATAGCTAGTATAGTGCTCAGTATAGCTAGTATAGTGCTCAGTATAGCTAGTATAGTGCTCAGTATAGCTAGCATAGTGCCCCAGTATAGCCAGTATAGTGCTCAATATAGCCAGTATAGTGCTCAGTATAGCCAGTATAGAGCTCAGTATAGCCAGCATAGTGCTCAGTATAGCTAGCATAGTGCCCCAGTATAGTTAGCATAGTGCTCAGTATAGGTAGTATAGTGCCCAGTATAGCTAGCATAGTGCTCAGTATAGGTAGTATAGTGCCCCAGTATAGTGCTCAGTGTTGGTAGGTAGGTAGTTAGGTAGTTTCCCCTCCCCCGGCCGCCGCCGCCACCGCCGCTGCCATTATCTTACCGGCGGCCTCTAATTTTCCCCTCTCCGTCTCTCCGTGCAGGCATGTAAATAGTTAGCAGCAGCTCGCCCTACGGCGGCTGTTGTGTGATGATGGAGGAAGCGTAGAGAGCGGCTTCCTGTAGCGGCGATACGTATCGCCGTTACTATGGGAACCTCTCTCTCTCTACGCTTCCTCCGTCATCACACAGCTGCCCCGCTTCCTCAGGCAGGAGGTAAGTCCACCACTACCTCCTCACTTTTAAACGTTTTAGATATTTTTATCCTTCTCGCGCCTCTGCATCCATACTACATTATTTTTATCTATGTTGTTGGTGTTTATTTAACAGTTTGAATACTCAGATGTTTGTTTCTCTGTATGTTAATCTTTGAGATGCCATGCTGACTCCTGCATGGGTTTTACAGTGCACCTATCTGTTACCTCTAAAAAGCTTTTGAAACTGAACTACAAATAATTATGTAACTCTTTGCAAACATTTCATGCCTCTAATTCATACCTGCCATACATTGCAGTAAAACATGCGTTACATTTTATGTATTCACTATCAACAACATACCATGCGGTAATTTACCGCTTGGGCGATAACGCATGCGGTAATGCTTTATGAATCAAGGCCAAAGTAGGTCTCCGTTTGCAAGTTTGCTTAAAGCCGTCATTAAAAGTATTTTGCAATAGTGACTTAAATGTGATCTATCATGGTTTGGCCCCAGTAGAGGCTAAAGTGACATTAGCTTGTAGTGGCTACAAAGAGAAGCAGGGTCGTGTACGCAAAGCAGGTAGAACCTACAGACTACAAAGCCGCTAGAACCTACAGACTACTCTGTCTAGAATTGTGAGATTGCTTGACCAAATGTACAAAGGCATTTTTAATGTTTTTAGCGGTTGTACTAACATTTAATGTTTAACATGATTACATTTATCAGTTATATAAGCTCTTAACTGGAACAGATGGGGTAATCAAAAATAAGTAGGATCTGAGTCAGGTTTGTTTATGACTATGAAAGAGATACATTTATGAGATGGATTTCTGTGGAGGTGTTCCCGACAGCATGACAGCTCAGAAAGGGCAAATCCATTCTTGCAGACCCAAACCGAAAAGTCATGAGCAGGCTGTGGGGTTTCCCCCTCCAGTGTAGTGTGATCAACAAGCATAAATGATACAGTGTATTGCTAGAACAAAGACTCCATGATGGATTGTGAGGGCTGCTAATGAATTCTATCAGCTGGAACATTTCTATGGCTCTGTGCATGTTTCTTTAAGTTGCTTTATATTAAGTTGGTATAACGTGCAATGGCTGTATACCAGTGTACAAACAACAGTAAATCTCTGACTGATGTTGTATACTGGTATAACGTGAAGTGAGAGGAATGCAGAGGCTGCCATCTTCATTCCCTATAAGCAATACCAGTGTAAGGCTTGGTGGTGTATTCTCCACAGTCAGCATGCAACGCATGAGCTGGTGTGGAGGAGGTACACACACTAGCACCAGGAAACAGGCTATCCCTAGTATAGTGGAGGGGAGGACTGACTCCAATAGGAGATTGTGGCGCACAGAGCCGGTGCAGATCTGACAGCCACAAACAATGCTTTCGTTATAACGTCTCAGCGCAAAGTAGCGCTGAGCGCACAAACCAGAACTGAGGAGATCAGGACAGGTAGACAGAATGAACGCTTGCTAGCTAGCGGCTACTTAGCGACAGCAAGCGTCCAAAACCAGACAGACTGGAATGAGGCAGCCAATGCGCTGCGGCGATGGCGTGCCTCACAAAGACAGGACAGGACAGTCAGGAAACAGCAGGATCAAGATAGATGAACGTAACACAGATAAATATACAATAAGTATGTTTTCCTAGCGTATTACAATTACAGCTATCAATGAAACTATTTGTAACGTCTGACTAACATATGTATATATCGGCAATGAACCGATATATGACATAAGCAGGAACGCTGACTAGGACTGGAGTAATACAGGGAACAGGACTCAGAAGGATTCGCTATCTCTTCGCAGAGATGAACGCAATCCACAAACAGTAACAGAACAGGATTCAGAAGGATTCGTTATCTCTTCGCAGAGATGAACGCAATCCACAAACAGGACCAGGAACAGGATAACTAGCTCAGCACGGGTGCTCACGGTACGCGCAAACTACCAAAACGTGCTGGAAAACTGACTAACTGAACACAGGAAATAAACAGTTCGTGTACGTATATATCAGCGACACTGATGTATCAACGTAACACGAATACAAGGAACATAATAAACGTGCTGGTATGCATATATATTGGCAATGAACCAATATATGATGCAAAACCAGCAAAGTATCTTTAGAACAAGAAACACGATCGGGGGCTGAAGCGACAGCAAGACGGGCTTAAACTGAAGCTATGAAAACCCAAGGAAACCCTGCAGGAAGCAGATCTTTATACTGAGGTCATCCAATGGGAGCAGACATGCAGATTCCCACACAGGTGAATGATAATCAGTCACAAGCTGACAGCAGGGAAAGACAGACAAAGCTATGCAGCTTGCATGGAAATAGATCAGAACTGCCTGAGCTGCAGCACTACTACTTCCAGCAACAGCTGCTGCAGCAGCGATCATCACAGTACCCCCGCCCTTAAAAGCGGATTCCAGACGCTTTTCAAAACTGAAATTCCCAACAAAACAGTCCGACTGATAATTCATGATGACCGGGACAGCCCGGCAAGACCGAATTCCAGAATCAGTCCCCACAAGACTGGACCCATCAGAACCAGAACCTACAGAACCATGCCCATCAGTACTACAAGCCCCAATGTGACACCCATCAGAACCATGATTTCCAGAAGAAAGCCCTCCGAAATTCCCTGAGCGATACCCACCGCCTTCCAGGAACCGTTCAGAAACGCCAAAGCCTTTGCAATGCCCACCGGTACTGTCTTTACCAACACAAAACCCACTGTTGAACCAGTCCAAGGCACCAGGACAAGTTTTCTCAGAGACCTCCCAGAACACCTTGAAGCTCCAAAGAGATCCCCATAGGTCAGAATGCCCCTTAGGCTCACATGGAGAACTATCAAGAACCCCTATGGAACCTAGGGCAATTCCCGAGTCAGGGCCACAAGGACAAACATCAATATCAGGGCTTTCAGGGACCAGAACCATTTCTGGGCATACAGGCAGACTGGCAACATCAGAACGTGTTCCCACTAAGGAAGCATCAGAGCACGCTAACACCTTAGACACACTTGGGCATTCTGGCACACAAAGAACATCTGGGCACACCGGCACAAGAGAAACCTCTGGGCATGTCAAGGAACTGTGAGCCTCAGGGTCAGCCAAGACAGGACCAAAACCAGGACTGGCCAAAAAAAAATCATCATGACTAAACTTCGCAACTACTGGACTTTTACACGAGAATGCTGGATCAGACTTAGATGTCGCTGATTCCAGCAAAGTCAGTAACAAATCAGATTCAGGGGCACTAACAAGACAGGACAAATCTTCTGATGTATGCACTGAACCAGATAGGGACTCCACAACTACCTCTGGACTGGACAGAGACTCATTTAATACACTGGATTGGAGCTCATGAGGCGCTGCAGAACAAGTCAGTATTGCAGCAGCCCCCACTGGACTAGGCAAAACTGAGGAATTCCCTGGACAGGAAGGGGACTCTGGAACCTCTGCCACAGCGGCCAGAGAACCAGAATCTTTCAGGATACAGGGCTGGGTTTCAGGAACACTCATCAGACCGGACTGAAATTCTGAGATTTCTATTATTTTGACCAGAGAATCAGAATTATCCATGTTACAGGGCAAGACTTCTGAAACATTCAGAGGACAGGGCTGGAGTTCCTCGGCTGTTACAACACTGGAGAGGGACTCAACAACATTGGTTAAATCAGACTGTGTACAGGTCAAGGTATCTAACACAATTGCTGACGAGGACAATATTTCAATGGCTTCTGCTTTGCTGGGCAGAAATTCACCAAGTTTTATTAGAGCAGACTGTAATTCCAAAACAGCTGCTAGACAAGTGAATATTACTGTAACACCAACTGAGGTAAGCAGTGCCTCAGACTCCTCTGCTAGAGGGTTTGAAATATCCAAAGTACTGGGTGAAGCATAAGACTCTGCGACCACAGCTTCACTGGACAGGATCACTGAACAGTCCATATTGCAGGGCAAAACCATGGAAGCACCTGCTGGACAGCATAATGATTCTGTGACCTGAGTTTCATTGGAGAGATCTACTGCACAATTCATGGTACAGGGCAAATTTATTGGAACATTTTCTGAACAAGGTAATAATTCTGCGATTTCAGGTTCACAGAGAAGATGCTCTGAGCTATTCACGAAACTAGAGCGAGGTGTAGAAACAGGAAAATCAAGACACAATGTTTGCGCATCTGAATCACCATTCAATTGTAAAATTGGAAAATTCAGATGCTGGGGTTCTGAGGTTTCTGGACAGGATTGCTGGAACTCGGAAACTGATGTAGTGCATCTATTGGCATCTGCTGGATCAGACAGGAGTTGAACTTTATTAACACGGGTAATTTCTGCAGAAGTGTTTGCAGAGACAGGCAAGATTTTTCTGGTGTCTGTTTCACTGAACAAAGACTCATGAGTACTGGCTAGGCTGGACTCAGAAGTCAGCAGGACCTCTGGATTCTCTGCTGAGAAATTTGTGCAGGGCAAAGTTAAGAAAGTATCAGTGGCTTCTGTTTTACTGGGAAGTAACACTGAGTTATCCATGGTACAGGGTGGAGTTACAGGAACATTCACAAGACATGGCAGGGACTCAGTAACTGGAGAAGTGGGACAGTCTCCAATTGACAGTGTGTCTTCCCTGGTATCAACTGATTGAATCGCATAAAAATCATCCAAAATCATTTTCCACACATTGATCAATGGAGCCACAAAGTCATACCCACACACACCAGTTTTTATTAGGTTATAGGCAGACTTAATGCATGCATTCAATACTAATTCACTTTTTGCACTGTAAAATTGACAAAATGAACTTGAATCATTCTTCCATTCATTGACCAGAGCTTCCATCTCTCCTTTCTCAAATGGAGGATTCCAAGCATACTTAACAGGCAGATCACAGTTTGCAGATATGATTGTGGCATGGACATATATTGGGTTAATTAGCAGGTGATTGGCAGATTCCTTATTCTTAAGAATCTCTAATACCTGTAGCAAGTGTTGAACTCTAGTGTATGCAAACTTTCCTTGCTTCACAAATAAGTTGATTTGTTCAATACTCTGTAATATCTCCTCATAATCATACTCAGATAATTCTTTTAAACAAAAATCTTTATTTTCCCTAGCCAGTGATGAAAGTTCATTAATAGTTTCATAAGTCCATTTAACTCCCCTGAAAGACAATTGCATTTCATTATCTGTTAATGGCAGAATCTCATTATAGGTCTTAGTCGCTAAGGATAACGACTCTGCAGATCGGACACGTTTCTTAGAACGTTTGCGTTTTGCCTTAGGCCCTGCTGTTTTCCCTGCTGTTTTTGGTGATTTATTCAAGGCTGCAGGAAAATTATCAGGAACACTCTCTGCTTGCTGATCATTTTTGCAAACAATTGAAGGAGCAGCTGATTGGCCTGCTGCCAGGAGTTCATTTAGAGGAAAAGGCAATGGATCTATGCGCAACCAGTTATGGATCACAAACGCTAGAAATTCCAGCGGTCTCTCATTCAAATCGGAATGATTGAGAACATCACATGCCCACTGAAGCAATTGCCCTTTAAACAAAATATAAACTAGCTGGAGTGCCCAGGTTGAAACAGGAGTCGCTTGGAGATCGGGATTGTCCAGGAACCTGGCACATTCAGAGAAAAACTCATTTTCTGTTTCAGGGTTAAGTTCTTCAAATTTCTTAAAGGAACAGGAACCATAATTAACTGTGTCATACTTTCTGGGAATCCCCCCCACAATGGGGATTGGTAATGGGGTTTTCATAATGTAAGGCTTGGTGGTGTATTCTCCACAGTCAGCATGCAACGCATGAGCTGGTGTGGAGGAGGTACACACACTAGCACCAGGAAACAGGCTATCCCTAGTATAGTGGAGGGGAGGACTGACTCCAATAGGAGATTGTGGCGCACAGAGCAGGTGCAGATCTGACAGCCACAAACAATGCTTTCGTTATAACGTCTCAGCGCAAAGTAGCGCTGAGCGCACAAACCAGAACTGAGGAGATCAGGACAGGTAGACAGAATGAACGCTTGCTAGCTAGCGGCTACTTAGCGACAGCAAGCGTCCAAAACCAGACAGACTGGAATGAGGCAGCCAATGCGCTGCGGCGATGGCGTGCCTCACAAAGACAGGACAGGACAGTCAGGAAACAGCAGGATCAAGATAGATGAACGTAACACAGATAAATATACAATAAGTATGTTTTCCTAGCGTATTACAATTACAGCTATCAATGAAACTATTTGTAACGTCTGACTAACATATGTATATATCGGCAATGAACCGATATATGACATAAGCAGGAACGCTGACTAGGACTGGAGTAATACAGGGAACAGGACTCAGAAGGATTCGCTATCTCTTCGCAGAGATGAACGCAATCCACAAACAGTAACAGAACAGGATTCAGAAGGATTCGTTATCTCTTCGCAGAGATGAACGCAATCCACAAACAGGACCAGGAACAGGATAACTAGCTCAGCACGGGTGCTCACGGTACGCGCAAACTACCAAAACGTGCTGGAAAACTGACTAACTGAACACAGGAAATAAACAGTTCGTGTACGTATATATCAGCGACACTGATGTATCAACGTAACACGAATACAAGGAAAATAATAAACGTGCTGGTATGCATATATATTGGCAATGAACCAATATATGATGCAAAACCAGCAAAGTATCTTTAGAACAAGAAACACGATCGGGGGCTGAAGCGACAGCAAGACGGGCTTAAACTGAAGCTATGAAAACCCAAGGAAACCCTGCAGGAAGCAGATCTTTATACTGAGGTCATCCAATGGGAGCAGACATGCAGATTCCCACACAGGTGAATGATAATCAGTCACAAGCTGACAGCAGGGAAAGACAGACAAAGCTATGCAGCTTGCATGGAAATAGATCAGAACTGCCTGAGCTGCAGCACTACTACTTCCAGCAACAGCTGCTGCAGCAGCGATCATCACAACCAGTTGCCTGGCTATCATGCTGAGTGTCACGGAAGAGCCGTGAGAAAAGAGAGCTCAATCACAATCGGTTTGCTGCACCGATTGTCATTGCATTGCCAGATCTGGATTGTCTGTCTGTGGATACCAGGCAGTCAAACCTGGGGTCTCTCCTTCTCTCAGCAGAGAAATAGCATTAACCTAGGTGCAGGATAACTGTTGATTTGCTAATGAACTAGGAACAAACTCTTGCGTCCAAGAGGCTAGTGTTTATTTTTAACTACCTGAGGACAAAGGGTCTGAACCTGAGATAGGTGTCAATTGCTACCACTATTTGGTGAGCCCAGCAAAGGGAGCTTCCCTCACAGCATGAGGCCAGATGGCCTGACTCTGTCAGCAGCAGAGAGAAAATGAACGCTGTATATGATTTTTTGCATCTTTACAGAATATAGTATGTAGGATAATTATGAGAGTTGTATCCTTGGGTTTGTGGCGTCTTGCGGAATCTTTCAAGACCAGCCTTGAGGGGCCAGGGGTACTCTACAACCAAGTTATTAAACTCCTCAGGAACGGGATGCCCTAATCAAGTCTGATGTCATAGGAATTGTCATAATCTGAGGAATAGTAATCTGTTATCAGCGCAAATGTGGCATTTATCGGTTTTGAGTTACAGCGTTTTATAAGCTTAAACCTAAATCTCTCTCCAAGGACTTGAACTGTGATTGGTTTGTAATTCAGAGGGGACAGGCATTGCCACACCCCCGAACCAGCTTCATCAAAAGCACATTGCCAGCAGGCGGACCTCATTCCTCCAAGTTCCATCTTCTTGGGTGCATGCTGCTGCTTTGAGGAACAGTGGTGGCCCTCTTGTCTGAACTTTGCTCCTTAACTGAAACAAAGGAACTTTACGAGTTTTCCCAGAAAGGACATATTTCCACGAACTTTAAGTATCCGTATTTTCTTCCCTTTTATTTTTTATACTGTGCTATTATTTGTCTCTATAATTGTTGATTTTAACGATTTTCTGTATATATTAATTATTTATGTTGCATTTTTAATAAACAAGTCTAAAGTAATTTTTTTGTTCGGCTACACCTATTATTCAGCAACACAAAAAACTGAACCCGGGCTTCTGAAGAGTCGCTACTGTTGTGGTTAGCTAGAGAAAATAGAATGTGTTTAACCCAGTGACTAAAGGTGGCAATTCATCTGTAGATTTGGCAGCCGATCACCCATCCAATACGATAATTATTATCGAATTGGATGAAAATCAGTGCTGCCAAAAGCATGCCAGATCCAGGAAATGACAGATTTCGGGCCTAAATTGGTTGCATGTATTGATCGGACATGCTGGAAAATCACAGGCTGACATGCGTACGATAATCGCAAATGACGATTGCAACGGAAACCTCTGGCCGCATTTCCCCCAATGTACATGTACCCCTTTGGTGCCTCTGCATTAATACTTTACAAGTCTGGTGTCCGCTGCTATGTCCGCACTCTTTTTCCAGATTAGCGCCTTACGTGGTTGCAGGTGCAATGCACATGGGACACGTGTGACATCACACACATGCCCCATATGCAGTACAATGACAACCACATGGAGCGGGAATGTGGTAGAGGAGTCCGGACACAGCGGCAGCATCACAAGGCAAGATTGTGAAGGATTTCATGCTGAAGTTGATCTGGAATCGTCCTGCGGTTTATGGCGGCCAACAGATCTCTCTCTGATCAGAGATTTGTCTATTAGTCAATCAGCAACCAAAATCGCTAGATGTATAGGTACCTTAATAGTATTAGAGACTAAGCATCAGCACCGAAGTCAGACAACTGGCATTGTGATCAGACCAGGAGAATAATGTTTTTCTAATAGCTGAGCAACAGGTCAGATTACAGAGCAGTAAAGAGCTTCTACACACGTGTGCCGAGATACACTCTGACATCTAGAAACACTAGAGAATCCAGAATGCTGCTAACTTGCGCCTAATCTGAATGTGGGGGGAAGTTCAAAGCCTAGAAGGAAAATTATAAAGTATGCATTGTTTTTAATATAAACATTGACCGCCACTGTGTCAGACTCATTACTGTCAGCCTAATCAAGAGTAAACAAAACATTTCTAAAGACTACTTTAACACCTTCTCTGCCAATATACATGCGGAAATCAGATCGGACATGTTGGAAATAATTGATCTAACAGTAAATCTGTCATAAAATTGCATTGTGTGTACTTAGCATTAGGCTAGATTCCCACGGGAGTCAGACCATGAACGGCCAGCGGGAGAGAACAGTGTAGTGTCTGCTCCGGCGGTCCGACTATGTGGAAACCGCATCTGCTCTTCCAGTAAAATTGCAGATGGCACCGAAGTGTGGTCCACATACCGCAAAGGATCCAATGGATCTATTGCAGACTAACAAGTGTGAGCAGATGCTATTAATAAAATAGTATCCGTTTATTGTTAGTTTTCTGATACGGTAAAACAGACAAAAAAAGATTCTGCTATAGTGGGAACACAGCCTCAGTTCTCATGATCTGCACGTACAACTAATCTCCTCTCTTCCTGTACAGCTGCTCAGACTTTAACCACAGAGTGGGTCTATCGCAACCCTCAGAGTGCTCTAATTGGACCCCTATTTGCTTGTTGTTACCTATTTGTAAAATGCGGACAATTACACCCCCCTAGCAGACAATTCTCTGAGTTTCCCAGGCAGCATCATTGCCAGCATGCTCACATATCCAGCCCAGCCCTCCTCTTCAGTAATGCGCTCTGCACACCTCTGTATCACCCAGCTCTTGTTTTACTTCATGGTGTTTTTATTTACATATTATTAGTACATGTGTCACAACGATGTAGGTGCATGAAGCGCTTGTTGCTATGGTAAGTGTAATAGGGCATATATAATTGTAGCTTATTTGCGTCCTTCAGCCATGGTTACTCAGGCTACACCTGGCTGGAGGAGTACAGCTGGGGATATGCAGGCACTATAGGTAATGAGAGAAAGCTGCAGCCTCCTACACCTTATAATTCCTTCCCTGATTGGGTAAATTACTACAGAGATGATTTTCCACTGTGCTTAGCTTATCATCCATAGCAATTATTCAGATCATTCTCCAGGAGAGAATTACTGATAAAGACTGAAGTAATGCACCCCATTTTCTGTACGTCATTCATTATAGAAAATAATAGGCGCTGCCAAGGTTACCTTGGATAAAGCGTTTTCTTTCCTCAAAAATATGTATGGATACAGTTTTCACAGACACTCTCTATAATGACTCCATTGTTTTATTTGTAACACTGATACTGAGCGTGATATAGACAGAGTGTGCTGAAGAAATATGTTTACTTTTACAGCCCGGGTGCAAAAGGATTTAAAGATTTGCATTGTTTTTTATTAGCAACATCATTTTCCCTTAAAGTGGACCCAAATTAAAAATACAAGATTTCAGAAATCAAATCTATTTTCTAAATTATAATAATAAATAGCAGCCTTTTTCAGCTGCATGATGACGGATATAAAATATTTTACATTTATTGGAGGAATTCCTACCTTCCTTTCATATTGCCGGGACAGAATCCGGCAAACTGGTAGTTGGTGTCCGGCAAAGGAGGAATTGCAAATGGCTGCCACCTGTATAACCCTAGTTATGAAAAGAGAAGGGTGAAAAGCATGCACTAAAATGCTCATAGGCTTGAAGGAGTGTTTATTTATCTTTGCATGTGTCAGAGTGGTGCAACTAAATATTTTGAGTTAAAAAAATGTTTGGTTTGGGTCCGTTTTAAAGGAAACCTGAACTGAGATGGATATGGAAGCTGCCATATTCACTTACTTTTAAACCATACCAGTTGCCCGGCAGTCCTGCTGGTCTCTTTGGTTTTAGTAGTATGTGAACCTGACACCTGAAACAAGCATGCAGCATGCAACTGAACTTCGACTAGATTAAGTCGGATTTCAGTCAGAAACACCAGATGCTTGTTAAGGGTCTATGTCAGCAGGACTGCTAGAAAACTGGTGTTTAAAAGGAAATAAATATGGCAGCCGTCATATCCCTCTCAATTCAGATGTCCTTTCAAGAGGAACTGTAGAGGAAATAACGTAATGAAGAATTATTATTTTTTTACAATATTAATGTATGAATTATTTAGTCAGTGTTTCGTTTACCCGCTGTAAATTCTTTCCTCTCCCTGGTTCAGTTGCAAGCAACCTCTGCATCCCTATTGCCATGCCCTTGCTGACTGTTACTTTTATAAAACACTGATCAAAACTGCAAACAGGTTACTATAATAACACTTAAAGCAGACCCAAACCAAACATTTTTTATTTCTGAAATCTTGTATTTTTAATTTGGGTCCACTTTAAGAAGCTCCATTTACTTGAATGAACTAAATGATAACAACTCATAACTATTAATTCTCATCAGACAAAGTAGCAGAACACAGCCACAACTTTTTAAAGCAGCGATCTGCCACAAAGTGGTGATCAGACTGAAGCTACTGCCCCAGAAATGACCTTCACCACAATAAAAGAGGCAAATGCTGTGAGCCAATCAATAATGGACCATTAAATAACAGTAAAGCGGCTATTGGGGAAAATTAGTGAACTTACATAAAAATGACGATTGTTTAAGCTGATCGCCACTGTTATAAAACTGGAGACCAGAAAAGTGGCCTTGCCTCAGCAGAAAGGATGCTGTTTCTCTGGTTAACCGGCTGTTTGCCCTTTCATAATTAGGCCTCTAAGTGTTGGATTGTGGAGGCTGCTCTGTACTTATCAGAGATCTGTCTGTGACTCCATCAGAAACGTGATCTTAGAACATGGCTGCTGGTCTCAGTCCAGAACCACAGACTCCTATCTACGGTGTGCTTCAACAGCTGACTATTATTGTAGGTGGAAAAATGACACCTACAGCAACCATAGGTGCATAATTAAATGTTAGATAATTCTAAAGCCATGATGTATTCAAGACTGCATTATCATCTTATTTTGCTGCTGTGGCTTCACATTCACAAAGCAACCATAAACATTGATTTGTATTAATTGTCTTAATAGTTCCAATAAAAAAGAAAAAAAGAAAAAGAACAAAGCAAAGTGATGAGGATAAGCCAAGAAAGAACTCCTTCCTCATCTGTAAAAAAGCGACTTCAATATCTTAGTTCCACTCAAACCTTCATCGTAACCTACTAAGACATCTGGACAACATTTCCCCTACGGATTGGTGGTTCACTGATTACAATTGTGAGAAGGGGGGCAAGTTAGTTAGTAAGAATTCTATGTGGGTGCACAAAAAATGCCAAGGAAGGGTTTAAAAGGGAAGTAAAAAGAGTTTCAGCCCTTTTGGTGCATTTTCAGAGATTGGCAGGGGTTGGGAGGGGATACAGAGAAGGGAAAGGGAAGAAGGGGCATAATTGTAACTTTGTTTATAGTGGGTAGGAGGTGCCCGGTCTGGCAGCATGAAATAGTACTATATGAAATTATCAAAGGGTAACTAATCCAATTACTTTAAAGTATGGAATAGTAAGATCATTATACCTTATAGGTGTTTGACAGAGTATAAAAAGCAAGTAGAAGTTTACGATTAATATTCGGTTTTTTATTGGTGCACTTTGACAACGCGTTTCTCGGCATACAGCCGCTTCCTCAGGTCAATACAAGTGCCTGTTGAAGATTCAATACGGGTATTGACCTGAGGAAGCGGCTGTATGCCGAGAAACGCGTTGTCAAAGTGCTCCAATAAAAAAACGAATATTAATCGTAAACTTCTACTTGCTTTTTATACTCTGCCAAACACCTATAAGGTAGGACGATCTTATTATTCCATACTTTAGGTTTCAATAATTTTTATTGGGGTTTTTCAAATTTTTAAATACAGTCATTTTCATAAAACGACTTATGAATAACAGTATGATTATTACATCAAACAATGAACTATTAGACCAATTTCAACAGATCAGAATAAAAACTATTATAGAACAATGTATGTCATAAATCCTATTCAACAATACAATATAAGATGTATGCTAATAAACACTATAATACTGCTCATTGTCTGTTGTTTTCCATGGAGCTGAATCCTCCAGTAACTGGTGGACTAAGATCCAACCAACAAAATTACTGGAAGTCGCATCCAGCCTTTATAAAACTGTATTACAGTTAGATCATCATTTAAAGATTTTGATGATCTATTCTAATAAATATACAGTCTGTCTTTATATCTAGAATGTATGGAGTATTTATACCCCTACTATGTATCATCAAAATGATTAACCTCTAAACTAATAAACAATAAAAGGGGCAAAGAAAGAAAAAAAAAAGGGTGTGAATATAGTTGCCGAGAGTATATTGGAGTGCATTTGAATATTATTTTAACTTTCAAATAGAGTCCTGGGGAATTATATACAATCTGTGAGAGGGTATGAGTTCTAAAACTACATATTTGATAATTGAGACTGAGGATATAATTTGGGCCATAAATCAGTCTTCCTTAAAAATGAATGCAAATTTCCTGTTTTGACTGCCCATGACTTTTCTGCTATGAAGTTAAATTCCACTTTTTTTTAAGACATCTTCAAACCTTGGAACCTGTGTAGTCTTCCAATGTTCAATAATTTGTAATTTAGTGGCTATAAATAAATGATTGAAAATAATTCTTTCTTTGGGTGGTAATTCAACTGTGTGGATGTGCAATAATGCCATATGTGGAGGTATATGAGAGAGACTTACAGGTAGTTTTTTTAAAAAATCTTCTATTTCCTTCCAAAGCGGTTGGATTTTTGGGCAAGTCCAAAATATATGTTCCAAAGAGCCTGTATGATTACACTCTCTCCAACATAATGGTGAAACCTTAGGGTCAAATTTTGAAATTTTTTCTGGTGTAAAGTACCACCGCCACAACAGTTTAATAAAGTTTTCCAAATGTGATACACAATGTGAAGATTTCTTCACGGATCTGACTGCAGATTCCCATTCTTCCTGTAAAATGTCCATTTTGAAAAAGTCTTGCCATTTCTTTAATTGCCATTTGGGGACTTCTCCCCTAACAGATAACCATGATCTGTAAAAGAGAGCCGTCCCTTTCATATAATCTTTTTCTGGGGTAAGTAATTTCTTGATTTGGGGTGGATATAGAACCTGAATTGGTATATGTTTCTGAAGATATTTTTTTATTTTAATATATGTACATTCTTCTGAACTAGGTAAATGATATGTATTAACCAGTTCTTCAAAAGATTTAAGATCCGTCTCCTCAAAGAGTTTATCCAATGTATCAATTCCCACCTCTATCCATTTATCAACAAAAATTTTCCTTACCACATTTGTGATATTTACTAAAGGAATAGATAAATTAGTAGCTAGTGTATGATTTTTGTGCTGCTTAGTAAAGTCCTTCCAGATGTTCAATGTATTTTTTATTATTGGATTTGCTGTTGGTTTTCTAATGTTCCAGACCAGATTTGTTTCTAAAAAGTTTCTATAAGTATTGTATGAAGTCTGATTTTGTTCCAGAACCAACCATTGCTTTGAATTATCACCAGTCCAAATAGCTCTGGATTGTTCCAGTATTGTTGCTTTATAATAAAGTTCTAGATCTGGAACACCAAATCCCATCTCTGATTGATGTTGCAACAATATTTTGTTCGAAAATCTAGAGGATTTGTTAATCAAAACAAATTTATTAAGTAGTCTCTGTAATGTGGTAAAAAATATTTTGGGTACTTTAATTGGGAGGTTACGGAATAAATATAGCATTTGGGGCAATATCATCATTTTAAAAGCAGATGTTCCTCCCAGCCAGGAGAATTCGAATTTAGATAAGGCTTCTAATTGGGTTTTTAATTTGGAATACCAAGGTTCATAATTTTCTTTGTATAATAGGGGAAGAGATGGCGTAATGTAGATTCCTAGATATTTAATGGACTTATTGGACCAGGAGTAAGGGGAAGAGTCTTTTAATGTTTGTATTGTTTCTGAGTCTAAATTACATGGCAATGTAACAGTTTTAGTTTCATTTAATTTATAATATGAAATTTTGGAGAAATTACTTAATTCTATTTTTAATTGTGGCAGGGATACTTGGGGGTTCTGTAAATACAATAAGATGTCGTCAGCATATAATCCAAGCTTGGTTTCAGAATCTCCAAGTCTAATACCTTTTATTTGATTGTTGTTCCTAATTTTTTGTGCCAGGGGTTCTAGAGTTAAAATAAAAATAATTGGGGAAAGTGGACACCCTTGTCTTGTCCCATTAGTGATGTTAAATGTTTTGGATATGGTACCTGATGACATGACCAAGGCTGAAGGTTGTGTGTACAATGCAAGTATTGCTCTATGTAGATAGCCAGAACATCCAAACTTTTCCAAAACACATGATATGTACTCCCAATTCACTCTGTCGAACGCCTTCTCTGCGTCCAAAGAGACAAACAGAGAAGGCGTTCGACCAACCTCAATCTCATGCAAAAGAGCTAAAACTTTCCTTGTGGCATCACTTGTTGTTCTTCCCTGTACAAATCCCACTTGGTCTGTATGGATCAATTGAGGAATTAAGGGGGCTAAACGATTTGCAATCACCTTGGAATATATCTTTAGATCTGTATTAAGTAGGGATATTGGCCTATAATTACTGGGGTCACTGGAGTCTTTCCCTTCTTTCGGTATGGTGGAAATTACAGCTGTTAGGGATTCTTTGGGAAATTTACCTAATTTGGCGACTTCATTAAACATCTGGGTAAGGGGTTTGGATAATATATTCATGAATTTTTTGTAATAGTCATTAACGTATCCATCTATACCTGGGGCCTTATCTTTTTTGAGTGATTTGATAGCTAATTCTATTTCTTGTTGTTGGAAGGGGATGTTAATTTGTTTCTGCTCGAAATCTGATAAAAAAGGGAGATCTACTTCTTCTAAATATCTATCTATTTCTTGTTTAGTGGGGACTTGTATATCAGGATGTTTATCTAAATTGTACAAGGATTCATAATAGGATGCTAAGGCATCAACAATTTCTGAGGGGTGATGTACTGTTACTCCTGTTTTAGGGTGTTTTATTTTCAAGCTTCTTCTAGCTATCCTTTGTCCTTTAATTTTCTGGGCCATTATTTTCCTGCCTTGTTCCTGTCTGAGTACCAACTCTCTTTGAGCATTGTATGCCATCTATCGTACTGCTGATATAAACATTCTTTTAGTTCCTGTCTAATCTCTTCTAGTTTGGGTATTAAATTTAATTTTTTATCACTATAAACAGCATATTCCAAGGTTTTTATATCTGCTAATAGGGAATCTGTTCTTTCTCTCTTTTTCTTTTTAAGTATGGAGCCTTGCTGTATAAATATGCCTCTCATGAAAGCCTTATGGGCATTCCATAATGTTGCTCTGCTTATGTCATTGATATCATTGATAAGAAAGAAATCTTTCAAATGTTTCTGTATCAAGGGGGCTGTAGTTTTAGAATGTAATATTATTTTATTCATTCTCCAGGGTTGTCTCATATTAGGGGAATCAGAAATTTGTATTTTAATCAATATGGGGCTATGATCCGACCAAGTTCTTGTGCCAATTTGTATGTCAGAAATTAATGGTAAAGTGTATCTATCCACCAAACAATGATCAATCCTCGAAAAGGATTTGTGTACTGGAGAGTAATAAGAGTATTCTCTTTCTTTAGGATGTAAACATCTCCAGGTGTCATATAATTCATTATTCAGCAAACTGGGTTGAATGATAGCTGGTGGTTGTTTCCTTGTTGATGAACAGTCAATGATGGGATCTAATACTGCGTTTAAGTCACCTGTTATCATGAGATGTCCTTTTTTTAGTTTATCAATTTTCTTAAATTTTTTATTCAAGAAATTAATTTGGTTTTTATTAGGTGAGTATAAGTTGGCAATTGTGATTTTTTGAGAATTAATCATACCTGAAATCACTATAAATCTCCCATCATTGCTGCTATCAACAGTAAGCACATCAAACCCAGAGTTATCTCTTATGGCTATACAAACTCCACATTTCTTCTTCTTCTCCAAAACTGAGTGGTGTATGGTGGAAAATTGATATAATCTGAATTTCGAGGCCCCTTCAATATTAAGGTGAGTCTCTTGCAGACAGACTACATCAACCCTTTCATCCTTTAGGAATTTCTGTAACAAAAATCTTTTCCTGTGCGAGTTAAGGCCTCTCACATTAAGAGACATAACCTTAAGTTCCTGTGACATTTTTACAAATAAGCAGATATGAAAGTATACTGTATTCCATACCAATGACTCTTTTCAACTGCAATCTGTATCTTATTGATTGTGATAAGTGAAAAACATAATGTCCAAGTTTCTCGGCACTGTAGGAGTAAAGGGGGGTTAGTAAGAAATGTGTAAAGATAAAGAAGAAAAAACACATGTTCTCAGTGAGTACTGAAAAACATTAAACCAAAAACAATTTAAAAACAGTAAAAACAGAGATATTTGGCCTGTAGGCCTCGGTCCACAGCTGTGGGCCGCAAAAAAAAAAGTCAGTTCACCTCCACTGGATCAAAAAAAACCTGGAGGGGAAAAGCCTAATGGAGGGGAAAATGTGGAAGAACACTGAATCTTCTAGCAATGTAAAGTTCAGTTCATGTTGTTCCAGAAGCCTCAGGAAGCTTGTCTTTTTCTTCAGTGCTGCCGGACCACTCCATCCTTTGTGGTTTGGTAGCTGGAGTATGCTTGTGAGTTAGGACAGGAAGTGCCAATCTTCCTTCTTTTGGGTTGCTAACTGGAAGGTTGCAAAGTTTAAGGAAGTCCAATCCTTCTTGTGGTGTTTTTAAAACGTGCTGTGATCCATGGTATTTAACAAGCAGTTTTGTTGGAAAACCCCACTGGTATGGGATTTTCACTTCTCTCAGTGTAGTTGTGACTGCAGCAAACTCCCTTCTTGTTTGCAGCGTAGCTTGGGAGAGATCAGAGTATAATATCAAATGTTCATAAGGTGCTGGCAGTTTCTGGCCCTTTCTGGTAGTGGCTAAAAAGGCCTCTTTTACATGATAAAAATGTATCCGGATTATTACATCCCTCGGCACTTTTTCTGGCAAAAAATTAGGCTTAGGCAGCCTATGAGCTCTGTCTATAACAAGGTCACTGTCAGGCACAGAGGGCAGTGTGGCTTTGATGATTTCTTTCACATACTGTTTTAAATCATCTGTGGTGACACTCTCAGCAATCCCTCTAATCTTTATATTATTGCGACGATTGCGATCTTCCGCATCAATCAATTTGTTCTTCAGCCACTTCACTTCCTCTAAAAGCTCTTCATGAGAGTCCACTAGTTCATTATGAGCTATTGTGACATCCGCCATTTTGTTTTCCATTTTTGTGATGCGATCATTTGTATCAATGGCAAACTGTGAAACATGCTCTGCTAAAAGCTTTATATCATTCTGCATGGAGTTTCTAAATGAAATCATAAACTCTTTAAAGAAAGACTGGGAGAGTGCTTGATCAGTGGCATTAAACTGTGCCAGAGGATCAGGTATATCTGCAACTGTGACAGGGGAACATGGGGCCTGTCCTACCTGATTCTCCTGCTGCTCTATGCGTGGTTTAGTTTTCATAGGGCTCCTAGAAGTCGGGGTGTCCGGTGATGTACCTCCACTTTCCCTGCTGTGTATGTCCGCAGCTTGTGGGGTCTGTGCAGCATAAGGAGAAATAAACAGCGCTGGTCTGATCAGTGGAGCCTGGCTAGTTGTATAACACTGTTGCTGTTCTCTGTCACCGCGGCAACCATCTTTCCCAGCAGGGCCATACCAGTCAGATAGTTTCCTGGGCTTTGGGCTGTTGTTTTTCCTTTTATAAGTCACCCTTCGGTAATCCATCTCTTCCTGAGGTGATTCTGCACAAAATCGCCGCTTTTCTGGCTTTAAAAGCTGCTTTTTGTCGCTGTAATCAGTGTTCTTTCACAGAGCTGCTGGATTAGGCTGCCATACAGCTCTGTGGCCACGCCCCCTCCTCTATTATTATTCCATACTTTAAAGTAATTGGATTAGTTACCCTCTGATAATTTGATATAGTACTATTTCATGCTATGACGTTACCCAGACCGGGCGCCTCCTACCCACTATAAACACAGTTCCTTTCCCTCATATATACCCTATATTGAGGGTGATTTAGTCGAGCCTCTCGACGAAAAAATAGTTTTGCTGGGAGCAGCGACCGTCTTGGAAACAAAAGGCCGAGTGGGGACGGTTTTTCTCCACCTGCGAACACGAGTGGTTGCCTTGTTGCAACCCAGCTTTGTGAGTATATACTCAATTGCTTGCTGAATATACCCATACCAACTAACGATATTGCACCAGATTGGGCTCCCGGACCTGTTTGCGTTTTTCCTTCACTACTCTATAATTGTAACTTGCTTATTCCATTTTTTTTGTATCCTTAAGTATGGTTCATTTTCCAGCCAAGCTTAATCTTCTTTTAGTAGATCAGATTAAACTAGTTGCTATATCTTCCACTACTGCATAGTTCAAACTAGTACTCATTTCTAAAGGATAGTGAGGTGTGGCTCAACCAGAGTTTTGTGATTAACCTTCTTGCTACTATGGTGCTCAGAACAATCAAGCCACTTAGATCTGGACAGCTTCTATTTTTACAGATTCCAAAAAGAGCTGTTAAAGCATCTGTTGTACATTTAGGTTAAATACCACAAAAAAGTTCCCCAATGATTATTTAGGGAATGGAAAGACCACCAGATATGCCCATAGTTTGCTAACTCATATCTGAATCTCCAACAATTCCAATCCTTTCCATTTACTCTTTTGCAGGTGTAATATACCACCTGTTGACAGATTTCAGTTGTGTTAGCTGCTGAAATGTAGGATTACTATTAAACCATATATTCTGAAATTCAGGGGTGAGAGGAACAACAGACGGGCATTAAATGCGGCAGGAATGGATAAAAAAACCACACGGGGCTTACCTGCAGCGTGCTCCAAAACAGTCCATAAGTTCCAAGCCAAAAATAGAGAAGGAGATGGGCACAGCTGCATAAAATACCCTTTATTGTGGCCAGGTAGACACAATGGTTACAGCAGTGGAGGGAAAGAAGACATCTCCTTTCCCCCACTGCTGTAACCATTGTGTCTACCTGACCACAATAAAGGGTATTTTATGCAGCTGTGCCCATATATTTTGAAAGGTTTAAGGCCAAACATCTGCATTACTTAATATTAAAAGTTCTTACTCCCATTTCTGATGTAACCTTGTCTGAGCCTAGCTTTTGATTAGCCCTCCCCTCCCCCCATCCCCAAGCTTCAACATCGACTTATCACTGCACTTTGCTGCTAAACTTTCCAGCATTGGCTATCATTCATAAAAGCATGTGCAGTAAAAAAAATCTGGGCGGGAAAATACCGCATTCTGTATTTTAGTCTTCTGTGTGTGCTAATTCATAAAGATTTTCACAGCTGCGATAGAAATGCGGTATTTTCCTGAAGCCGAGCTGTCGGTAATTGTTACAACATTGTTACATTCCTGTTCTCCGTGCAGAGACAGCTAAACAATAAAAGAGGAACCCCCAACTTACCTTTAGATGTGCATTTTTTATTATACTGCCTCTCCTTACCCTGAATCTGCTCTGAATCTATTAGTCTTTCTAAACAATCTATCTAATTGCCACAGCTTAGAAGAACTTCAAAAAAACTTTACACATGCAGGCTTTCTGATGTTAAAGGGGCACTACGGCGAAAAATTGTAAAATTTAAAATATGTGCAAACATAGACAAATAAGAAGTACTTTTTTTCCTGAGTAAAATGAGCCATACATTACTTTTCTCCTATGTTGCTGTCACTTACAGTAGGTAAAAGAAATCTGACAGAAGTGACAGGTTTTGGACTAGTCCATCTCTTCATAGGGGATTCTCAGAAAGGTTTTTATTCTTTATAAAGCTATTCCCTAAAAAGAATTTAAACAATGATGCTGGTCAGTTTTCTTGCTCGCTACACAGTTTTTTGGCAATTGGACGGAGCAACTGCCATTCACTAAGTGCTTTTGAAAATAAATAAATCCCTGAGAATCCCCTATGAAGTGATAGACTAGTCCAGAACCTGTCACTTCTGTCAGATTTCTACTACCTACTGTAAGTGACAGCAACTGTAATGATTGGTGTCAGCAAGAACAGATTTTCTGATTATTGGTGATCTGCAGTATCACCAATAATACAGATGTTATACCTGATTATGTGGTGATCTGCAGAATCACCAATAATACAAGTATAGCAAGACACAGGACACTCAGGTGTAAGATAGTGTTTGGTGCAACAGTAAATATTGATCCGAGAGGAGCTGGTAGAAGGGGGTATCTCTAAAGAACACAGTAAACAGTACTCCAGCAGGTTGGAGACACAGAGGAGTAGTGATAGGTTCACCCGAGGAGCGGGTGATGCACAGTAAGACAATGTAGAGTGATCACTCGAGGAGCGAGTGATTCCGACTGTACTGCAGCAGGTGATCCCCTGAGGGGCAGGAGATCCTGACAGTGCTGTATTAGCTAGTCACCTGAGGAGCAGGTGATAAAGACTGTACTGCAGCTATCAACCTGAGGAGCAGGTGGTTAAGACTGTACTGCAGCTATCAACCTGAGGAGCAGGTGATTAGGACTGCACTGCAGCTATCTACCTGAGGAGCAGGTGATTCAGACTGTACTGCAGCTATCAACCTGAGGAGCAGGTGATTCAGACTATACTGCAGCTATCAACCTGAGGAGCAGGTGATTACTAAACTGAGAGTCCCTCACCAGGACTAAGCTCACTGGTGAGGGCAGAAGTGTCAGACAAGCAGGTTCGGCAACACACGGACAGATACGGTACAAAGGTAGAATACAGAATCAGAGTGAGGGATAAGCTAAGTTGGCAACTGGATCAGATAGGCAAAGGCACAGAATCACAAGACAGAACAGTAGTCAAGGCTAGCAGAGGGGCATAATATATAATACAATTCAATTAGTACTTTAAGCTATCAACAGAATCTGGCTAAGTGTGGATCCCCAGCTCCTGCTGGTTCTAGCACACTTTCGGATCTGACTATGGGTCTGAGTGCTAACACGTAGCATATGCAACAGCAGACGAGGAACAACTGACAGGCATGTTCTATATATACTGGGAGCGCTCCTTAGCACCGCCTCAGTCACTCAGCCAATCAGGATCAGTGTTGGAGTCAGCTGACCGGCTGATCAGCTGACTCCCCTCCTGCTTGCATAAAGATCCTGTCTGTGCTGTGTCTATGTGCGACTGAGGGACCAGACAACGTTCCATCATGTAACAATGCGGCGAAGGCCGCTGGCTGAGACGCAGGGACAGCCGCCATGCCGCTCAGCGCTGCGGCGGCTTCCTCCTCATTCACCACAGTCCCAGGCACAATTCCATCATGTACCCGCGCAGCGGAAACCGCCGGCTGAGACGCGGAGATAGCCGCCATGCCGCTCCCTGTTGCGGCGGCATCTCCGCTATCCCTTACAGCAACATAGTAGAAAAGTAATTTATGGCTCATTTTACTCTGGAAGAAATTACTTCTTATTTGTATATGTTTGCGTATACAAATTTTATACATTACATTTTATACATCTGAAAACACAGCCTGGGGTATTTATGGGAAGCCTTTTTTGTTTCGATCTCTCTGCTGCTGCCTGGGAGATCTGTCTCCATTAACTTTGCTGTTATCGTTCTTTTATCGCCTCTTCAAAGCAGGCGGTATTCTCTGTGCCATTACCGCCAGCTCTAATCTGTATGAATTTACATTTACTGACATGTGCTGAGTTAATCACCGCATAAGGCGGTAATTTACCTCACTGTTCAGGAATTTCAGCTTTTCATGTGGTAACTGCTTTTATGAATTGACATTTTGCTAAGTGCTCGGTAAAGTCAGCTGTTTTCTGTATTACCACATGCGGTAATGCTTTCTGAATGATAGCCATTGTGGCTTAATCAATATCACAACAAGCCCTTTGAAAAGTGCAGTAACCCAGTAAACGCCCAAAGTAAGCTATTTCAAACTTTAGTCAACTTTTATAAATTGGTCCCAAAGCCTGTTCATTGTGGGAATGTTCTTCTGAGGAGCATATTAGATATTAGGAGACAGTGCAGGGAGTAAGCCAATAAAGGAAAGTTTAAACTGCTGTAGATAACCAATGAAGGGCTAGGAAAGATCACTGGAAACTGGGTACTTACTTCGCAAAGCTACTTTGGTACTGCATGTTGTGTTAATGTGGGTTGCACTCACTGCACAATGTGTCCAATGTAGACAGCCTAAGCACCACTACCTGTGCGTCATGTAACCATTAGTAAATAAGCCCCCACGTATTGCATTTGTTTACTTGCAGATGGCTTCCATGCAGGCAAACAACAACTGCTCCACGTCTAGCTTGTTTTATGGCTTTAGGGAGGAGCTGGAATGTCAAATAATTATATTTCAACTCCCTATAGAAATCAGAGGATGACATGGCTGACATGCAGTGAGGGCAATGGGCCCACATGGAGAAATTAACATATTACACTCAATGAACCATTTAGAGACAGAGAAGGAAGAAATATTTGAGCATGATTGCATTGAAAAAGTGACATAACTAATGTGATGATTGCAGCTGCAGATTCTCCAAGAACTCATAGCAATATAAGAGCAAGGTCAGATATACCCTTCATATATAAAAGGCTGGAAAGCACACGCCTCTCAGTACATAAGAGATCTGCACTGAATGCATATGGCTACTGTGAACAAACAACAAAAGGAAATGAATACTGATGACTTGTCTTCTCTGAATCAAGAGCTGAAGAGATAGAAACTATATAACAGGATACATAAAGGGATACAAGGCATGGAGATAAATAAAAAAGCTAAACTATTTTTAACATTTTATGCACATGCATGCACACAACTTTCTAGTATTAACTTATCACATAAAATAAAATTTATGATCTCAGTAAGCTCCTTACATCATGAAAGAGATACCCAAGTGCCATCGCTAACCATATACTGTACACATCAATGCTACTAGTCTTAGTGTAATGCTGATCATTTGCTTAGAATACTGAGTAATTCTCTGACCCTGAGCCAGGGGCGTAACTATAAATGTAACTATAAATCAAAGGCCCCCCAGAAAAACTTTGATTGGGCCCCCAAAATTCACCCCTTGTGATCTCACAGCCTGGGGCCCATCTTACAAGGGTCATAAAACAAATGTGACCATCATGATTTTCATACCCATAATAGGTGTATCCACAAAAGCACCTTATCTGAAGTATGGACACATTTATCAGAGAGAATAAAGTAGAAGGTATGACCCCTTACAGCTCGGGGTCCCCCCGCAGTTGCAGGGACTGCTGCCCTCTAGTTACTCCCATGCCCTGAGCAAGTACAGAGATAGGAAGATGTGATGTCACTCTGATCTTCCTAATCTCCATATGTACTGCAGATAAGTGACTCTAAAGGAAAGATTTATTAACCATTGTTGTACTAAAAGATCACAGTTCATGGGGCAGGTTGCCCCAATACGGCCACTGTATTTAAAACACAGCAATGACCTTAATTACTCTACCATAAACACACTCAAGCAACAATACAATCTAAATCTCTATTAACTTGAATGGAGCTTTGAAATGAAAATGACCAATGGTCATTCACAAAAAAGTCCTTCACTGACTTCAACTGCAGCTGTGAATCAACAATTGTTGTACTGGCGAACCGGTTGTCTTTTCTCCACCCAACTCCACTAAAGGCAACAGCATTCTCCACTTTGAAAATTGAGAAAATGATTTGGAGATTTTAAAAAATGGTGATCATACTTTCTATCACTTTGTAAACATGACAATTTCCATTGATTTCCAATAAATATTGGCAAAAGTGATGATCTCAGGGACCTTAATAAAAGCAACAATCAGTTAAGCTGATCACCGCTTTTATAAACTTGTCAATGTTAATTGAGCCACCATTATAAATATACCCCAAATGGTATTGATGCAGAAAGATCACTAGTTTACTACTTTGAATAGTATGTTAAAGGAACACTATTGATTAATTTTTTTAATCGGATTGGGATAGTTAGTTAAGTGCTCCTTACTACGGATGTATACACTTCACTGCTTATCTCTTTGTTTACAGTTATCAAAAAACTTTCACTCTTCACTGACAGCCAGGATGACCAGGTTGGTGGACAAATGAATCATAATGGGAGGGGGGGGATCTATTAACTCTGAGTTTACTTTATACATTTAGCAGGTGACAGGTCTCACTAGCAGCTGCTTATGTCTCTGAATGAGCTGTCTGCACTGAGAGCAGAGGAAATGTATCTTGTTATGTGCAGCATAAATATTTGTAATTGTGTGTAAAACCTAAAACCACAGCTTTTCATACTTAAAGTTTTTGGGTTTTTATTTGCTTTCAAAGAAAAGCTTACAATTACTCTTACCTGGTAATTGGGTTTCCACGCTGACTCCATTACAGGTCCACCAGAGACTGGACTGCCCATCCCTGGGACAAGAATAACAGACAAAGTTTAAATAGTCACCTCCCACCGCCTACCTTCAGTGCTTTGACTATCACCATGTAAGGGTAGGAGACTTACCGTTTGAGTTGTGGGTGGGTTAACCCACCTGTCGTGGAGTCAGCGTGGAAACCCAATTACCAGGTGAGAGTAATTGTAAGCTTCCGCTTGACTCCACGACAGGTCCACCAGGATATATACAATATTACCTCCCTCAGGGTGGGACAACTGCAGACAGTACTTTACGACCAAAACCCAAGTCCTGATTGCTTGGTAGATCCAAACAGTAGTGCTTTATGAACGTATCATAGGAAGAGCATGTGGTTGCTTTACAAATTTGTAGAAAAGAAACAGAGTTTCTCTCTGCCCAGGAAGACGAGACAGCCCTAGTAAAATGAGCCTTTACATTCCTTGGTGCTGGTTTTCCTGCAATCTCATATGCTTTGTCAATACAAAGTTTCAACCAATTGCTGACCGTACTTTTGGACGCTTTTAACCCTTTTCGGGCACCCTGAAACTGAACAAACTAATTATCTTCCTTTCTCCAGGAAGAAGTTTTGTCCAAATAAAGTAAAATTATTTTTCTCACATCCAGTGAGTTACATTTTTCCTCTTTGTTGTTTGAAGGATTCTGACAAAAAGACGGAATGAAGATTTCCTGCTCTCTGTGGAAATCAGACATCACCTTCGGAGTGAACGAAGGAGGTAACTGAAATTTAATTCTATCTGCTTGGATAGACATAAAAGGCGGCTTGATACAAAGGGCCTGTATTTCTCCGATACGCCTGGCCATAGTGATCGCCACCAAAAAACAAGTTTTTAAGGTTAGATCCTTAATGGATATTTGATCCACGGGTTCAAAAGGAAACTGAATAATGGAGTTTAGAACGAAATTCAGATCCCAAGGAGGGACGGTAGTTTTCTTCACCACCGTCTTCCTTTTTACACCGTTGATGAATCTTTTAATCAAAGAATTTGATGAGAAAGGAACATCAAAATAAGCCCCCAAAGCAGCAAGCTGTACTTTGAGAGCGTTAAATTTTAACCCCATGCCTAGCCCTTTCTGTAGGAAATCTAGGATATTGGGAATTGAGAAATTAATAAAATTCTCCAGGGGGGGTTTGTTAAATTCACAAAAGACTTTCCATACTCTAAGATAAATAGAGGAGGTAACAGGTTTCCTGGCATGAAGCATGGTTTCAGGCAGACCTCTGTTTAGAAGCACACGCCGCTCAAAAGCCACACCTTCAGTTTCAGACTGGCCACTGCAGGATGGTACACTAGTCCCTGCTTCAGAAGCCAATTTGAAATCGGTAAGATCATCGGATCTTTTGCCATCAGGGAGAGTAGTAACGGATACCAGGCTTTTTTTGGCCAGTCTGGAGCAATCAGGATCAAATTGGCCTGATCTTTTGCAACCTTCTGTAGAACCCTCCGTATCAAGTTGAAGGGGGGAAAGGCATATGCTCTCTCTGGTTCCCAGTCCAAGAGGAGAGCATCTACACATTCTGGGGAGCCTCTGGGGTTGAGGGAGCAGAATCGGGTTAGAGGCGTGTTGTGGCATGCAGCAAACAGGTCTATGGATGGAAGACCCCAATTGTTGCAAATCATTTTGCACACATCTTTGTTCAGACACCAGTTGCTCTAATATATTTGTTTGCGGCTCAACCAATCTGCTAGAACATTGTCTTTTCCTTTAGGGTGAATCGATTTCAGGGAAAGGACTCTGTTCTCTGCCCAACCAAATATTTGGAGGGAAAGAGAGATTAGGGGTGGACTGAAGGTTCCCCCTTGTTTGTTTATGTGAGCAACAGCCGTCTGATTGTCTGACTGGATCATCACATTTTTGTGCAACAACAGGTCTTCCCATTTTTGCAGAGCTTTCCAGGTCGCAAGCAATTCCCTGTGGTTTGAACAGAACATTTTTTCTAGGGGAGACCATCTGTCCTGTATGTAATACTGTTTCAGATGTGCTCCCCAAACCCAGAGGCTTGTGTCTGTTGTAATTACAAGGGGATTTGGATTTAACCAACTTACGCCTCTTTGCAGGTTTGGACGACAAGTCCACCAGATCAGAGAGAGTCTCACTGGATCCGACAACCATATCTTTTTGTCTAGATCCTCCTGTTTGCCAGACCACTGGCATAGGATCGCCAGTTGAAATATTCGGAACCTTGCTTGAGCCAAAGCAACGGCTGGAATACAAGCTGAAAATTTTCCCAGGAGATTCATAGCCTGTCTTGTGACAGACTTTGTTCTCAGCAGTACCTGAGTACTTTCGATTAATGGATTGACCTTTTCTGGCAAACAGGAGATCTTCAAGGTTGAATTCAGTGAGATTCCTAGAAAGGTCTTTTCTGTCCTGGGATTAGATCGGATTTCTGAACATTCAGAATCCATCCCAGATCCTTCAGAACTCCAAGCACAATCTGGATATGCTCCTGGAGCATATATTTTGTTTGTGCCGCTATCAGAAGATCGTCTAGGTAGGGAACTAGAATAATCTTCTGCATTCTTATAAAGACAGCAACCTCTGTCATGATCTTTGTGAAGATCCTTGGAGCCCTAGAAATCCCAAACGGGAGAGCTTTGAACTGGATGTGAAGGATCTGGGATTGAATCTTAACGGCTGCTCTCAAATACTTCCAGTGCATTGGATGGATGGGGACATGATAGTATGCATCCATCAGGTCGATGGATGCCATGAAGTAATTCTTCCCCAGAAGAAGGATTGCGGAATGAATGGACTCCATGCAGAATCTCTTGTACTTCACAAACGGGTTTAGAGACCGAAGATTTATGATAAGGCGGAAGTCGCTGTTCAGCTTTGGAACCAGAAAGAGAGTGGAATTGAATCGTTTCCTCCTTTCTGGTGAAGGAACCTCTTTCACAACCCCCTTCTGGAAAAGAGATCTCACAGCCTTTTCCATTGCCGCCTGTTGGGCTGGACACAGAAGAGAGCCCGTTACCCTGAAAGAGCTCGGGGGATCATTGTTCTGACTGTGATTTAGAGTGGTTGTTTGAGGGTTTGGGGTTGAAAAGGAAATCTTTTGTTTTTTCTTTTTTGTTTTCCCATTTCTTGCCATTATCAGTTTCTTGACTCCTCCTAGGGGCCCAAAACTTCTTTTTGGAAGATTTCTTTCTCTTACCCACTGGAAAAACTTTTTTCCTTTCTCCTGCATTCTAAAATTCTGACCGCTTCGCTAGATGCGCCCGCAATAAATTTTGCAGCAAGTTTCAACGTTGCTACCGACTGAGAAATATTCTCAGGCTGAGAACCACTCTTTAAAAGTGATTGCAATTCCTGCAACCAAATGATCAAGAACCGAGCAGTACAGGTTGCTGCTAAATTTGGTGCACATGAGGTGGAAACCGATTCCCATGATTTATTAAGAAGAGCTTCCATTTTTCTGTCAGATAGATTTCTGAGAGCACCTGTGTCTTCAAATGGGATGGGTGCATCTTTGGATAATTTTGAAATGGCTAGGTCTAGTATTGGACATTTTGACCATTTAGACTGTTCCTCTTCATTGAATGGATAACATCTTTTAAACGCTTTGTTAATTAAAAGCTTTCTATCTGGTTCCTTCCACTCTGTTTCCATCAAGTCACGCATGGTTTTGTGAACCGGAAACACTAACCCTTTAGACACTAGGGCCCATATGCAATTAACTTTTTCTCCTAAGTTTTCTCCCAGGTGATATTTTTAAACTTGTCAATAAAATGCCTTTTAAGCCACCAGCAAGCAAGAAAATGCTTAAAATAAATTTGATAGTGCCTTTTCACCTACTTTTAGGTACTTTTTCAATTATACGATGCCAAAAATCTATTTTAAAAAGATGTTGAAAAATTATCTCCTAGGAGAAAACTTAGGTGAAAAAGTGAATTGCATATGGCCCTAAATGTTCTGAATACATCTCATCTTCAACTGTAGAAGGTTTCAGAAAATCAGACTGAATATTAAGAGCAGAATAAATACATTTCAATAATTCATCTGATTGTTCAGGGAGTAACTTAAATGTACCCCTAGAGGAGCACCTAGGTCTCTCGTCTTCCTGGCCAGAAGACCGCCCAGCTGGCTTCGCTCCGAAGAGGACCCCAAAACCCTTGGCTGTTGAAATGGCCTAGGTAAGTCAGCATCCTCATCTTGCTGAGCTACCCTAGACTCTGATGGTAAAGCAGTGGAAACATTTGCATTAAGACATTTTTCAGATAACTGATCCTGAAATTTCGAAAGCATACTATTAAACATGCTTCACCACAGACAAAATGCAAGCATTACATAAGGGTTTTGGATAGGAAACAGCAAGTTTTTGATGACAGATCCCACAAGTACTGGATTCAGGTTCTTAGGTTCTGCAAAAGAACAGAACCACCATAAGTGAGCTGCCACAAACTTGCTATTCCCTGCCAGCATCAAGTGCTTACCTGGCTTGTACTGGCTTGTGCGGCTGGCCCCGTGGCCTGAGAGGAGGAAAGCTCCATGGTGGCAGAGGGAGTGGCGGATCCTTCCAGCAGCGTCAGTCTATGACTGCTATAGCTGCTATTCTCTCGAACAAGTGTCTATTTAAATAGAAGCCGCACAGCGCGGCGTCCCACGTGCAGCCTGGTCCGCCCTCAGCCGGCGGAAGAGCCGAGATTGATGACTTCCACCGGATGCCATCATCGTGGGTTGCACGCCCGACCTGGAACACATGCGTGCACCGCAACAGGCAGAGGAACTTCCGCATCCACTAAGTGGAGCGGAGTTCCGTGCTTAGGAGAGCGCTGCGCCCGACCGAGAAGGTCACCTGGGATCTCCTCCTGAGAGGGATGCTAACCAGGCGGCCACAGCACTCCCCCAGACTTACCCTCTGGCCCCAACAGCCCAGGAAACTCCATCTGTCCTTCCCGGGGACAGGAAGAACACTGAAGGTAGGCAGTGGGAGGTGGCTATTTAAACTTTGTCTGTTCTTCCTGTCCCAGGGATGGGCGGTCCAGTCTCCTGGTGGACCTGTCGTGGAGTCAAGTGGAAATACTCTGTAGCCTCATATGCAAATAACAGAGCCGCTCAGTGTTGATGATACTGGCAGATGCTGTTTACTCCTATCTGTAATTGCCTGATGAAGCGGGTTTGTATCCCGTGAAACGCGTTGCACTTTATTTGGAGTATCCAATAAAATTGTTTTGACTGAAAATCCACAGTCGTATGTTCTGCTTGGAGGAGGTAAGTCCACCACTACCTCCTCTATTACTAAAATGGGTTTTTAAGTTCTTTTAGTGTTTTTTATCCTGTTGGCGCCTCTGTTATTCTATTAAAGAACAGCACATGGCTGTGTCACAGTGAAAAACAGACTCCCCTTTGCTAAAGAATCCTTCCAAAGCAGCTACAACCTACACACAACGAATTACAGCTTTTGCATCTGAGATTAAACATGAAAAGTAGGAATATGCTTACAGAGCTATGACATTAATTGTACATTGTCATTTTTGAACACCTGGTTATTGATAGTGTTCCTTTAAGAATGATATCAGCAGCGGCAGCCTCCTTATTTCTGTGACAGGTTTCCATTAGTAAAATTACAGAATAGCGTTAATACATAAACAAAATACACAAAAATACAATGCTATGCAGTGTAAAAGAAGTGTGGTAATACATACATTGTACAGCACTGTGGTCCAGCCCTCCATAGTTATACATTGGAAGACGGTCAGCACCGCAAATAGGATATTATCAAACTGAGTGATTCCATCATTGGGGCCAATCCATTCCTTGCATTCATACCCGTCTGGGCATCTCGGAACACCACACGGGAGAGGAGGGTCCATTGCATCCCATGCTGCAAACATATTGTACAGAATGAGCACTGAAGAGTACAGAGTGGCTATATGTGCATTTCTGATTGAGCAAGTGCTGCTGATCACATTTTTGATGCATGTAGCTTCTAGCATCGGTTGTGTTTTCGGTTACATATTCCCCTAGGGGCTCAAAACTCTCATTTGAAGAGAGTGCTTGGCTATGGCAAAAAGGAGATACTGGCAGCCGGCCACTTGAACAGGCCCTGACTCTAACTGCTTAAAAGACAACTGTAGTGAGAAGAATATGGAGGCTGCAATATGTGTTTCCTTATAAACAATACCAGTTGCCTGGTAGCCTTGTTGATCTATTTGACTGCAGTAGTGTCAGAATCACACCAGAAACAAGCATGCAGTTAATCTTGTCAGAAACACCTGACCTCCTGCATGCTTGTTCAGGGTCTATGGCTGAAAGTATTAGAGGCAGAGGATCAGCAGGACAGCCAGAAAACTGGTATTGCTTAAAAGGAAATAAATATGGCAGCCTTCACATCCTTCTCAATACATTTGTCCTTTAAGGTATTGGGATTGAATATTGAAAAACTGTATATGGTAGAGAGATACCAAGATATTAGGGGATTTTAGATGCGGGGGGGGGGGGCAGACCCCAGTATAGATAGCTAGGCATTATGTCCCCAGTATAGCCAGGTGTCCCTCGTATTGCCAGCAGCTTTTACTCACCCTCCCTGGGTCCTGCGATGAGCAGCTCTAGGCTAGCCTCCTCTGCTCTGACTGGCATCCTCGCTCACACTGACTCTAAGTTCCAGGTCACGGCTTGATGATGTCATCAAGCCGGGACCCGACACTTAAGTCAGAGCGAGCAGAGATACTGGCCAGAGCGGAGGGGAGCGACGATCGCCAGGGGAAAGTTAGGAAGGTGAATCCCTGTACCCTCCTTCCCTTTCTAACGCCGCTGCTCAATAGTGATCACTACGATCGGCCAGCGAACGTAGTGATCACGTGATCAGGAGCCAATCGTGATAGCTCCTGACCACTGAGGGGAGATGTCATATGACAACTTAACCACTTGAGGACCGCAGTGTTACCCCCCGTAAAGACCAGGCCCTTTTTCATGAAATTGGCCACTGCAGCTTTAAGGCCAAGCTGCAGGGCCACTGCAGCTTTAAGGCCAAGCTGCAGGGCCTTACAACTCAGCACACAAGTGATCCCCCCCCCCTTTTCTCCCCACCAACAGAGCTCTCTGTTGGTTGGGTCTGATCGCTCCCCCAATGTCTATATATATATATATTCATATCTTTTATTTTTAAATAAAATGATTTTTTTGTTATTTTTTTAGCCCCTCTCCCTCCCTCCCTTCCCCTGCCAGCCAATCAGCGTGATCGGCTGTCATAGGCTTCAGCCTATGACAGCGGATCACTTCCGCACTGACAGAGGGGACAGCCGTGTCACACGGCTGTCCCCAGTACAAGGCTGCTGATCGCAGCACTGTACAAAGTAATTAGATGGCGGTTTCGCCATCTAACAGTCTACCGAGCTGCTTGGAGACTGAAGGCAGAGCATTCCAAGCAGGAGATGCGCGCACAGCCTGCGCGCAATCTCCTGCTATCCCCGTAGACGGCCGATCACACCAATCAGTGTGGAGTGGTCCTGGGGCTGCCGCACTGCTCACGCCAATTGGCGTGGAGCAGTCGGCAAGTAGTTAATCTCCCCTCTCGGGTGCACACGATCGCGGCGGAAGCGGAAGCAGCAGGTGGCGTAAATCCTATGCCACATCAGAGTTAGGCAGCTACAAGTGTGGCATAGGATTTACTACCACCGGTCCCCAGAAGGTTAAATACGAATTGAATTAAGCCATGGACCTTAATTCATGTAGCACTGGAAAAACTGCTATGCGCACACATCGCTCTGCAATATTACCAGTATTAAAGCGGACCTGAACTCAGAACTTCCTCTCTGCTCTTAAAGATATGTAACAGCATATTAACCTCCTTGGCGGTTATCCCGAGCTAGGGTCGGGGCGGAAAACCGCAGCTAAGAGCGGTAATCCCGACCTCTGCTCAGGGTAGCCGCTGGAGGCTGTATGCAGAGCAATGCGCGCAGCGGGAGCGTTTCTACTTACCTCCCGGGGATCCCGACGCCGGCCGGCATTCTTCTTCCTCTCCTCCGGGGCTCTGCTTCCTGCTGGTGAGATCGCCGGCTGTTGTCATGACGACAGCCGGCAATTTCACTTTAGAGTTGCAGCGCCACCCGGAGGATGGAACTGCAGAGCTGGAGCCAGGGAGGTGAGTGAATAAAAAACTCCTGCAGATCTCCCTGCCAGAATGATTTTTTCCAGTTTTTAGGGTCTGAAAGGGTGCCAAAAAAATTGCACCGCTTTTAGACCCTAAAAATCCGGAAAGAATCATACCGCCAAGGGGGTTAACCTTACAAATTAGCTGCTCTGCCATGGCAGAGGAGATTCCTGAGCTGACACAGCTGAGAGATCAAATTACAGTGCACAGATGAGGGGGAATTAGAAAGGCTAAACTCTCTAAATACCTACAGGGTGCATTTCTCTGTTTTCCTTCTGTCCTGTGCAAGAGTTCAGGTCCACTTTAACACCAGCAGAGTACTGCACATTGCACAATTAGAGTGACCGACAATGCATGAGTAACAGATGTCACTCGTACTCTTTGTCAAGCTAATTGCCCAATGAATACTAACAGTGGCTAATCCAAGAGGCTGTACTAGGACTTGTACAAGCCACAGCTGTAAACTAAATATTTGTGAATTAAATATAATTCAATGTTTTAATTTTCAAATAACAGACACAAAGAGGACTTCTATTATGTGTTGCTGAGGAGAGCTTCTATCATGCATTGCTGAGGAGAGCTTCTATCTTGTATTTGTGAGGAGAGCTTCTATCATGTGTTTCTGAAGAGGACTTCTATCATGTGTTTCTGAGGAGAGTTTCTATCATGTGTTTCTGAAGAGGACTTCTATCATGTGTTTCCGAGGAGAGCTTTTATCGTGTTGCTGAGGAGAGATGCTATCATGTGTTGCTGAGGAGAGCTGCTGTTATGTGTTTCTGAGGAGAGCTTCTATCATGTGTTTCTGAGGAGAGCTTTTATCGTATTGCTGAGGAGAGTTTCTTTAGTGTGTTGCTGAGGAGAGCTTCTATTATGTGTTTCTGAAGAGGACTTCTATCATGTGTTGATGAGGAGAGCTTCTATCATGTATTTCTGAGGAGAGCTTCTATCATGTGTTACTGAGGAGAGCTTCTATCATGTGTTGATGAGGAGAGCTTCTATCATGTGTTGCTGAGGAGAGCTACTATTATGTGTTGCTGAGAAAAGCTTCTATCTTGCATTGCTGAGGAAAGCTTATATCATGTGTTGCTGAAGAGAGCTTCTATCATGTGTTGATGAGGAGAGCTGCTACTATGTGTTGCTGAGGGGAGCTTCTATCATGTGTTGCTGAGGAGAGTTTCTATCATGTGTTGCTGAGGAGAGCTGCTATCCTGTGTTGCTGAGGAGAGATTCTATCATGTGTGGCTGAGGAGAGCTGCTATCATGTGTTGCTGAGGAGAGCTGCTATCATGTGTTACTGAGGAGAGCTTTTATCATGTGTTACTGAGGAGAGCTTCTATCATGTATTGCTGAGGAGAGCTTCTATCATGTGTTGCTGAGGAGAGCTGCTATCATGTGTTGCTGAGAAGAGCTGCTATCATGTGTTGCAGAGGAGAGCTGCTATTATGCATTGCTGAGGAAAGCTTCTATCATGCATTGCTGAGGAAAGCTTCTATCATGGGATCAGTGAATAATGGCGCACAGCGCCTATGCATAAAAATGGCGCCGCATTAAAAAGATACGCTTATCGCTATTTATCGTAATGGCGCACAGGGAAAAAAGAAGAAAAACGGCACACACTAACGTTATTTATCAATAGTGGCACACACTAACGTTATTTATCAATAGCGCCCTACATAAGCCAAACTGCAGACGTTATTTAACTGCAAAACGGTAAATGGATTTAATGTAACACTGTCAAGGTTAGGGTTAGGCACCACTGGGGAGGGTCTTAGGGTTAGGCACCACCAGGGGGGGTCTTAGGGTTAGGCACCACCAAGGGGGTGGTTAGGGTTAGGCACCACCAGGGGGGTCTTAGGGTTAGGGATAGGTACAGGGAGGGTTCTGTGTGAGAGTAGGGTTAGATTACGTATAGTTACAGTACAATATACACCACCAGGGGGGTGGTTAGGGTTAGGCACCACCAGGGGGGTAGTTAGGGTTAGGCACCACCAGGGGGGTGGTTAGGGTTAGGCACCACCAGGGAGGGGTTATGGGTTAGGGATAGGTACAGAGAGGGTTCTGTGTGTTAACGCTAAATAACGATAAGCGGCAAACAGATTAGCGGCAACACTGTGCGCCATTATTCACAGGCGCCATTTTCAGATGGATGCTCTATCATTTGTTGCTGAGGAGAGCTGCTATCATGTGTTTCTGAGGAGAGTTTCTATCATGTGTTTCTGAGGAGAGCTTTTATTATGTGTTTCTGAGGAGAGCTCACCTGACTGATTCCTGTAACAGGCTTTGTGCAGTTTGCCACTGTAAAACTCAAGTCCGATAATTGCAAACATGAGAATGGCGAAGAAAAGCAGCAATCCAATCTGAAGCAGAGGGACCATCGCTTTCATGATGGATTTCAGGACAATCTGTAAACCTGTGGGAGAAGAAGACGGTAGACTGATGACAGACTAATACTGATTAATAACACAGGTTCTGTTTCAGTGGTCAGAGGTGATGTCTGCAGTCTGCCAGTTCCTCGCTAAGCTTGCACATTTACAGAGAGCACTTGTTAGGACCAAGGATACAGGCCTTAAACTTAGAAAAAAACATTAAGTTAACCTTGTGATAGCTTATAAACCTAAAGTGGTGAATGTAAAGGCTAAAACAGGCACCAGTTCATCTCAGTGACTTTCAATAGATCAGAGTTTGTTGCATGATAGAAACCTAAGCATACCCCATTTTTACCAAGCCAGTGCTCTAGTTCTAAACACTATGGCCACTTCCTGTCATCTCTATGATACAGCACCATCTTGGATTGTACAAGTGCCCTGCGTAGATAGGGGATTCATCCCAGTTTGTGTTTGATTATTTTATCAAAATGGCATAAATCAGACAACATAGCATAGTGGACCCAACAGTGCAAGTCAGGCTCACCCTGTGGGAGGCCATAACCAGACAATACTGTATGCAGAAGGCTTTGATTCACTACCATGCAGGCAGAAAACTGTCTGCACACTTTGCAAAGCGTGTGTGTGTGTGTGCGTGTGCGTGCGTGTGTGCGTGTGTATGTGTGTGTGAAAGATCTATGTTTAGCACCTTCTGCTTTAACGGAATTGAAACGGATGCAGAATGCATGCCGATGGAACAGAAATGGATAAAAAACAGATCCATAGGTATCTGTTGAAATGGAAAACGGATGTGTTTTTACAGATCAATTTTTTTGCTCAGTGGCAGTGTAAACTGGGCCTAATTGTGAGAATCTGCTCAGCTGCCTGTGCAGACAGGCAGCGTTTTGACCACTGTTCACGTCTGCATTCTGCAGGTCTCTTTAAGAGAGACTTTCTGTCAGTTCTGCAGCTTGTGTTGCTGAGAAATTTGCATACATTAGTCATGCAAATCCGTTACCTGCCTTCTTTTGATGACTAGCACTATAAAAGCATTCTGCTCCCAGAATGCTTTGCTGGACATTTCCCTTCCATGGTCTGTTCCTGATGGACACTGCTGGAGTGTCAGCCATTCTCGTTTGTTGAAGTTATCTTAGTGTAATTCGTGGGGATGCACTAGGCAGTTCCCTAGTGCAGTTAGGATTGCATTATCTGTTTTGCCTGTTCCGTCTGTCTTGTGTTTGGATCGCACAAGCCCTAGCGTTAGCGGCTGTGGATCCTTCTGATTGAGTCTGGAGTGTAGGTTGGAACAGCGGTTGTTTCTGCCTACCTCATCTGTTCTGTCTGCCGTGTGTTTGGATCCTTCTGTTCTGTCTCCTGGGATCGCGCTAGCTACTTTTCGCTAGCGCTGGTGATCCTTCTGTTCTGTCTCCTGGGATCGCGCTAGCTACTTTTCGCTAGCGCTGGTGATCCTTCTGTTCTGTCTCCTGGGATCGCGCTAGCTACTTTTCGCTAGCGCTGGTGATCCTTCTGTTCTGTCTTCTGGGATCGCGCTAGCTACTTTTCGCTAGCGCTGGGGATCCTTCTGTTCTGTCTTCTGGGATCGCGCTAGCCACTTTTCGCTAGCGCTGGGGATCCTTCTGTTCTGCTACTCTGTACCTGGATCGCGCTAGCCACTTTTCGCTAGTGCTGTGGATCCTATCTCTCGCTTGTCCCTGTTTTCGTGTGTCTGTCTTGTCTGATTCGAAACGCTTGCTGTAGGCTCGGTGAGGTAACCGTTAAGCAAGCGCTCGCGTTCTCTGTTTCGTGTTTGTCTGTCTTTGGTTAGTTAGGCGTGCTTGTCTCTGTTGTGCGTAACACGCGGAGACCGCGCACGAACGCGTGCACTGTTGCGAATGAGTGCGGTGTTCGCGTTCAGCTAGCGTTTATTATTTTCTTTATCTTTCTCTTTGTATGATTTGCTGCGCCTTTGCTACCCTTGTGCTCTGTCCTGCTCAGTCTTGTGTCGCTATTGGCAATCGCCATTCTTGCGATTGCGTTTCCTACTTCGTTTCCGCCGTTGTGTGTTCGCCGTCGCTGGGTGGCGACTAATTTGGTGGGCACACATTGGTTCTGTCCTTTTGCTCTGTTCCCTGTGGGCTATCCAGCCCTGCCTGATTGTACCTTGTCCCGGATTTGTACAATTCCCATTTGGCATCTGTGGCTGTGCAGCGGCTGTGTTCGCCTGCACTCCACAGCGCCTTCTGCCGGTGGGAATTGCCCTCTGCGGGTGCATAGCACCTAGCCTGGGTGTCCGCAATAATACGCTTGTGGAGGAAATCCGCCGCGTCAGCGCACGTCTGGTGCGCTGACCACGGAGACGATTCCACAACCGTTACAGAATGTCCAGCCAAACCAAAATTCCCAGGGCAGAGGGAACCTTCGATTTTGTTCAGATGTCATTGCCTGAGGCAAAGGCATATGTGGATCCTGTTATAGGTAGGATCGCACACTACATTAAAGCAGTTAAAAAGTCTGTCCTCGTTCCTGACCCCAACCCATATAGAGATTACCTAGATACTGGGTTGTTTGAACCGCCATTTGCCTCATGGGAGATTGGGGCCTTGTTGGAAGAGTTTGATTTCGATTGGAAAGCCTTTTGCGATTTTTATATCGCAAAGAGCGCGGATGACCTGAATGATTGTCTCGACTCTATGTACCTTTTGATCGATTCTGATGAATGTGATGAGTGTGATGTGGATCTGGTGATTTATGTGTGGCAGGCTATTTTGGACGAATTGCACACACACCAACCAATTATTTCCAATAAAGAGACACCATTGTCACATGATTATTCCTGTCTTTCTGGGGTAAAGCAAGTGAGTTTGGACACTGTGCGACCTGAAATTAATGGGTGTGCCTTGACTGTGGACACCTGCGTGAATTCTGAGGGAGTTTCTCCCGTTTGTTTAGAGGTTAAATCTGTGCGATCTGATGCCGGTTTCTCAGATGTTCCTGTCGATTGTGATCGGCGTGAGTGTGTCAGCTTTGTCAATGATTTGTGGGATCCCTTGTCATGTAAAAACAGATCTTCTCTCAGTACTACTTTAAGATCCTCCATCTATGATCTCGCTATGGGGAAAATTCCCAAACGATGCAGTTTCAAGAGTAAAATTAATATGATTCCTCATGTTGTTGTCACAACTTCCCCTAACATTGTTCAGTATGAATGCTCAGACCTAGTCAGGTGTGAATGGGAGCCCCCGTTCCAGAAAAAACAGCTCGAAGCGTTGGTGTATGAATTGGAGAACGATTCAGAGTCGTTTTGTGAGTACTACATTGCCAGAAGTGAATCTGTCTTGAGAGCATGTATAAGTTATGCTTCCGCCTTAAGAGAAAAAAAGGGGTGTGAATTTGACTTTGTGAGTCCGCTGATTTGTATGTGGAAAATGATTCTGAATGAATTACGTGTACGTCATTCAGGTGATGTTTGTAAAGATACATTGTCAGCTGGCGTTTCTGAGATCCAGCAATCCAGCCTGGAGACCTCAGAATCCCTGTCTTTGGAGTGTTCGGTTTCGCAACCTAAAGCGATTGTGGATTCGCAAATTTTGCGTTCTGTCTCCTCGGATTCGACATCGTTAGCCGAGTCTAAGAGTGAGACAGCACTTTGGTTTTGTAAACCTGATACTGAAGCACCTTTGCTCTGTCCAGAGAAGGTGTCTCTGAGCCTGCCCTGTATCATGAATAAAGACATTATGTCCACTCGCATTGACATTTGCGAGTCTGATTCTGAAGTAAGTACTGACTCTCCACCCAGTAATCTGGATGAGTCAATATTACCTTGTTTAAAATGTCCTGCAGTGTCCCTAGAGGCTCGTCTAGGTATTGCAACCATTGTTACCTGTTTCTCTGCTATTTTGGAATTGCAGTCTGGTTTGACTGCTATGGAGGAATTTCCCTGCAGTGAAACGAAACTCAGAAAGCCAGAGTTAGTTTCACTAGATATTTCTGTGTATCCCTGTCCTGATGATGAAATTCAGTCTCAGTTTATGGTGGAACCTTCCCTGGGACATCTGCCCGGTTCACAAAATAAAGTTCAAGCCTTGCCCTGTAACATGGATAGTTCAGAATCCTTCTTAGGAAACTTGAAAAAGGATGTTCCTGAGGTCCTGTCTGACCTCCTGGAGATCTCAGAGTTCCTCCCAAAGGGTGCAGAACTTGTAGGAGACGTCTCCTGCCCCCCAAGTCCTTCTGAGGTGTTGCCCACTTCAGTAGGCATTGCTGCCTTGCTGGCTACCTTTTCAGCTCTGATGGAGCTTCACGCCTGTGTAGTCAATGATGATATTATTGTCACAGAAATTTCTGAATTTGTATCCGAGTCTTCTTTTGAAAGTCCAGTGCCTGTGACCTCCACTCATGATGATTCTCTGCCCGGTACTGGTTTTGGTCTTGACGTGTCGGACTCTGAGGTTGGCAGTTCCCCGACATGTCCTGAGGTTTCTCCTGTGCTGGTGTACCCCAGTGTGCTCTGTGACCCAGAAAGCCCAAGTGTGCCTCGGTTACCAGCGTACTCAGATGCTTCCTCGGTGGAGACATGCTCTGATATGGCCTGCCTGCTTGCATGCCCAGAAGTGGTCCCTGAAAGTCTTGATCTTGATGGGTGTCCTCGTAATTCTGAATCCGGAATTGTCATTGGTTCCATGGGGGTTCTTGGTAATTCTCCATGTGAGCCTGGTGATTGTTCTACCCTCTTGGGATCTCTGTGGAGCTTCAAAAGGTTCTGGGAGATTCCGGGAGAGATTTTGCTTGGTACCCTGGATAAGATCAACGGTGGCTTTTGTGTTGTAAGGGACACTTCGAACAGGTATTGTGGCAAGTTTGGTATTTTCGGACGCTCCTTGGAAGGTGGTGGGTATTGTCTGGAGGGTGTCGATGGCTTCTTCTCTGGCGTTCACAGTCCTGATGGGTGTTATACTGAGACTGGTAGTACTGATGGGCATGTTTCGGTGGCTTCTGTTTCCGATGAGGTCGGTTTCGGGTGGACTGACTCTGGAATTGGACCTTGTCGGGCTGCCCCGACCTTCATGAGTCTTCTGTTAGAATGGTTTGGAGATATCGGTTTTGAGGGTCGTCTGGAATTCGACCCTAGAAGGGGGGGTACTGTGAGAATCTGCTCAGCTGCCTGTGCAGACAGGCAGCGTTTTGACCACTGTTCACGTCTGCATTCTGCAGGTCTCTTTAAGAGAGACTTTCTGTCAGTTCTGCAGCTTGTGTTGCTGAGAAATTTGCATACATTAGTCATGCAAATCCGTTACCTGCCTTCTTTTGATGACTAGCACTATAAAAGCATTCTGCTCCCAGAATGCTTTGCTGGACATTTCCCTTCCATGGTCTGTTCCTGATGGACACTGCTGGAGTGTCAGCCATTCTCGTTTGTTGAAGTTATCTTAGTGTAATTCGTGGGGATGCACTAGGCAGTTCCCTAGTGCAGTTAGGATTGCATTATCTGTTTTGCCTGTTCCGTCTGTCTTGTGTTTGGATCGCACAAGCCCTAGCGTTAGCGGCTGTGGATCCTTCTGATTGAGTCTGGAGTGTAGGTTGGAACAGCGGTTGTTTCTGCCTACCTCATCTGTTCTGTCTGCCGTGTGTTTGGATCCTTCTGTTCTGTCTCCTGGGATCGCGCTAGCTACTTTTCGCTAGCGCTGGTGATCCTTCTGTTCTGTCTCCTGGGATCGCGCTAGCTACTTTTCGCTAGCGCTGGTGATCCTTCTGTTCTGTCTCCTGGGATCGTGCTAGCTACTTTTCGCTAGCGCTGGTGATCCTTCTGTTCTGTCTTCTGGGATCGCGCTAGCTACTTTTCGCTAGCGCTGGGGATCCTTCTGTTCTGTCTTCTGGGATCGCGCTAGCCACTTTTCGCTAGCGCTGGGGATCCTTCTGTTCTGCTACTCTGTACCTGGATCGCGCTAGCCACTTTTCGCTAGTGCTGTGGATCCTATCTCTCGCTTGTCCCTGTTTTCGTGTGTCTGTCTTGTCTGATTCGAAACGCTTGCTGTAGGCTCGGTGAGGTAACCGTTAAGCAAGCGCTCGCGTTCTCTGTTTCGTGTTTGTCTGTCTTTGGTTAGTTAGGCGTGCTTGTCTCTGTTGTGCGTAACACGCGGAGACCGCGCACGAACGCGTGCACTGTTGCGAATGAGTGCGGTGTTCGCGTTCAGCTAGCGTTTATTATTTTCTTTATCTTTCTCTTTGTATGATTTGCTGCGCCTTTGCTACCCTTGTGCTCTGTCCTGCTCAGTCTTGTGTCGCTATTGGCAATCGCCATTCTTGCGATTGCGTTTCCTACTTCGTTTCCGCCGTTGTGTGTTCGCCGTCGCTGGGTGGCGACTAATTTGGTGGGCACACATTGGTTCTGTCCTTTTGCTCTGTTCCCTGTGGGCTATCCAGCCCTGCCTGATTGTACCTTGTCCCGGATCTGTACAATTCCCATTTGGCATCTGTGGCTGTGCAGCGGCTGTGTTCGCCTGCACTCCACAGCGCCATCTGCCGGTGGGAATTGCCCTCTGCGGGTGCATAGCACCTAGCCTGGGTGTCCGCAATAATACGCTTGTGGAGGAAATCCGCCGCGTCAGCGCACGTCTGGTGCGCTGACCACGGAGACGATTCCACAACCGTTACACTAATGGACTAACTAGAATAGTGTTTCTCAACATTTTATTGGTATCTACCCCTTCTAAAACCCTGTACTCACCAAGTACCCCCTAGCATAGTAAACATGATCACAAGTACCCCTTGACAAATATATATTTAATCGTAGTACATAATTGGTTCTAAACCATTTCCAAGCAATTACTGTTGCTTTTAATTAACTAAAATACTAATTTGGTGTTGTTTAAATAAGATTTATCAATTTCCAAAACTCTAAATTTGTATTCTTAGTTAACTATATCAAGCCCGAGTACCCCCTGGAACCATCAGAAGTACCCCCTGGGGTACACGTACCGCATGTTGAGAACCTAGGATTACTAGACCATGGTGTCAGATTTCAAGACATTCCTAAAATCCATATATTAGTTGTTGCTCCTTTAGATCTACAGAGGTAGAGAAGCCAATCTGTATCTCATGATACGCCTGCACCTACTCCTGTAGGATGGCATCTCCAGTCACACCCCCTAACATCTCCAGACAGTCACACCATGAAGCATTAATGAGCAAAATACATATTGGCCCTTATTTAATTCACTTCTCCTAAGTTTTCTCCTAGGAGATTATTTTTTATCTTCTCTTTAAAATAACTTTTCAGTAATATGCAATTGAAAAAGTACCAAAAAGGAGGTGGAAAAGTACTATAAAAATATTTTTTATATTTTCTTGCGTTCCGGTGGTTTAAAAGACATTTTATTGACAAAGTGTGAAAATATCAGGGTCATGGAATATGTTGGCGCTTTATAGATCAATAATAATAATAAAAATAATAATAATATCATCACCAAAGAAAAAACTTAGGAGAAAAAGTAAATTGCATATGTGCCATTGACATTTTGAAAATCAAACCTAACCATGAATTAGGATTCCTTCTTTATAGCAACATTTAGAGATAAGCATTTAGCACAGTGGGGTTGGTTACCGGATAATATTTATAATTACAAACGGCAGTTATTCCAGTCTTAAAAACATGACTAAGAATTTCATTAAAATTGTAACATTTTCATTGAATTTCACTCTTGTAAAATTGAGTTAAATTTAATTGGTTTCAAATTTAAATCTCATCATTTCTATTCAGCTGACATGCTAGGAACTGTTTTTATTTTTTATAAACACTATTTTTGCTCTAAATAAATAGTATGCGCTTAGTGGAATAAATATGTTTTCCATCCCTGATTATCATCCTCCCCTGCTTTACAGCGGTACATGGCATGAAAATGTTGATCTAATTATTATCGATATAAGTCAGATAAAATGAATTGATGACATGGGAGGTTGCCGGTTTATCACTCTACATTAACGGGCGTGGGCTGAGATTTATTTACAGCTGATTATACAGAAAATTAAAAAAGTATACGAATATTTCACTTACTTGGAATTCCTGAGACCAGCTTGAGAGGTCGGAGGACACGCACGGCCCGCAGCGTCCGCAGGTCCACATGGGTATTAAAGTGAGTTCCAGCTGTGGCCAGAATGCTGCAATCAGAAAGGGGGAAACTCAGTTATTCTAAACATCCTGGATTTAATTCTGAACAAGCCAATAGCTTCAAGAGACCTGAAAACTTCTTATGTAAAAATATTTAAAACAAACCTCCCCCTAAGGAAGGTTTGAAAACGATGAGTGCCTTGGAGGGGGGATGCAGCGTTACATAAACTTACCTACGGTGGCTCCATGAGGGCATCCAGCTTGCAGCTGTCAATTCTGCGATGCCGTGGTTCAAAGTGCCCAAGATGTCCAGTGCGTCCCAGCCGCTACTGGGTACTGGGAGATGTAACATACCAGCCTCTGGTGCATTCTGGGAAATGTAGCATCCCCAGCCGCTGGTGCATGTCTGGAGATGTAGACATATTTCCCAGGCGGAAGAGGTAAATACATTAACTACTTTAGGACTGAGCTGATTGAAATCTACGCCCTGTTTTGGTGGTTACAAGGCGTAGATTTCAATCAGCCACCACTGCGTGCATCTGCCACTTTCTCCTGCCCATATTCGACGTTCGGTACCAATCTAAGATTTCGATTGAATACTGCGAGACCACTGGGGCGCTGGGACATGAGGATGATGCTGTGAGTGTGACATATGTCACAGCACCACAAACAAAATGCTTGCAAGCTTGGAAACCACCCCTCTCAGTTCTGGTGTACTCTAAACTGGCAGTATAGGAAACCAAAATATCAGCATGACAGCCAGGCAGCTGACATTTTAACAGGACAAAATAAAGATGGCAGGCTCCATGTCCCTTCAGTATTTTTTACAACTTCTACAGAGCTGCTTTAAAATGTACACATTTTAATGACACCTTTTCAAAGATTGAGATGAAAACATACCTTTTACCAAAACAAATATTAACATTAATGGCTTTCCAATGCATTTTCCAGAATAAAAAAATGGATATAATTGACAACAACTGATAATATATAAACACTGATATATATATATATATATATATATATATATATATATATATATATATACAGTATATACATATATACAGTATATACATATATACTGTATATGTATTTCCAACTAAGCTTTCCATCTATTAGTCTGTACATCATTTCTTTCAGGATCAGGATGTTCCATGAATACATTTGACTGACACATTGCATAGAATGTTTAATATACTGGCAACTAGCTGTCAAGAACACAAGAAAATGAGAAAAACAACAGATTTTTTTTCCTGTGCACATTGTTCAAAGATCCTGCGCATCCCGCATTGCGTTCACCAGCACGTGTCAGGAATTATCAGTGCACAATGTCCTTGGAATACCCTGCAATACCTATACAGAGTTAAATGGAAATTCCATTCTCATAATATAGTTACACTAAATATAGAACCGTACTGCATTGGTCCTTTTGCTGCTTGTGTTTCTTTTTTTTATTTTTTATTTATTAAAAGTTATCTCTCCATTTCAACCTGTAGTCAGCTAAGAGTTTCCAAAAGAGACAGTCTGCTGAAGCTCCAATTCTTTCTACTTTGACCTGGACTGTTTTTAGGCATAGGCACCCCAGGCAGATGCCTAGGGTGAGAATTCCATGAGTGGGCACCACAGAACTACTGCTTTGTGGAAATGCTATGTACAGCTGCCAGTTCCATTTAAAAAGGATGGAAATTTAAACATTGAAACATTAAAAGGCATCCATGGCTATAATTACTAGGTAATTCCTGGGAGATCTGATCCAGGGATTTATCTGACTGCCACCTGGATTTGGGAAGGATTTTTTCCTTTTTAAAGTGGACCTGAATGCTTGCACTGGACAGAAGGGCAATATAGAGAAATGCACCCTGTATGTACTTAGAGAGTTTAGCCTGTCTAATTCCCCCTCATTTGTGACTAAGCACAAGTTGTAATTTGACCCCTTAGCTGTGTCAACTGACTGCCATGGCAGAGAGCTCATTTGTAAATACAAGTTGTTAACAATATCTCTGCTTCCATGAAAGCAGGAAGTAGACAAACTGCAGATTTATTGCAGAATTTGTATCAGCCGTGACTAAGAAATGTTTTTCTTTGAAGGTTATTATGCTGTTGCTTATCTTTTAAAGAGAGACTGAAGCGAACAAAAATTGCTATTTTTACCTTCTAGTTCGCTTCAGTACTCTCAGTAGATGTAAACCGCCGCATCCAAGCCGCAAAACAAGGGCTTTAGACCCCCCAAATCCCCGTGGGGGCAATCCAGCCAGCGCTTCCTGAAAGAGGCAGCACTTTCAGCAGCAGCTCTGCCTCTACTGATGTCAATCGCCACGGACCGCCGCCTCTCCCCGGCCCTCTCACTCTTCCTTCACAGAAAGGGGGGGGGGGAGAGGCGGAGATCCGCACGGCGACTGACATCAGTAGAGGCAGAGCTGCAGTTGAAAGCTCTGCCTCTCAGGGCAGCATAATCCACGACCAAGATGGTCGTGGATGTTTGCCCCGGGATTTGGGGTGTCTAAACACCTCGTCTTGTGGCAAGGATGCGACGGTTTACATCTTCTGAGACTACTGAAGTGAACTAACAGGTAAAAATAGCAATTTTTGTTCGCTTCAGAGTCTCTTTAAAGCACAGAAGATGTCCTGAGTTCAGATCCACTTCAAGGCTAATTGGCTAAGGCCTTGTAATGTTTTTCTGCCTTCCTCTGGATCAACTGGAATATGTGCAGGTTCAGGATGGTGGTTTTTTTTGTTTTGTTTTGTTTTTTTCTGGTTGAACTTGATGAACGGATGTCTTTTTTTAACCAACCAAATTATGTAACTACTAAATGGGCTGATTAGAATAACAAAAGAGTCCTTGACAGAATAACAATGATATTGTAACGATTTGTGTCAGCAAATAACAGAATTCTGATTATTAGGTGATCTGCAGTATCACCTATAATGCAGATATATACCTGATTATATGGTGATCTGCAGAATCACGTATAATACTGGTATATAAGAAACTGATGTGACAACAAATGGCAATGAGTGATTGGTGCAACAGTAGTATTGATAGCTTTGGCAATACCTCACCAGAGGAGCTGGTGGGTACTAACAGTACAGTGCCCCTCACCAGAGTCAAGGGCCCTCTGGTGATAGTAGAGTGGTCAGACAGATCGGGTTCTGCAACAGACAGACAGATGCAGTACAAAATCAGGAGGCAGAGACAGGAAGGTATAAGCAAGCAGCAAGATCAGATGGGCAGAGGTACAGAGTCACTGAGCAGAAGAGTAGTCAGAACAAGCCAGAGTCATGCACAAATAATAACACAGTAATGTAAATCTTTAAGGCTATCAAACAATTCCTATCTTGTGTGAAATCCCCGGTTTCCTCCCGGATCAAAGCACACCCGAACTATCTAAGGGTCTGAGCGCTAACACAGAGTATTCGCAACAGCAGACAAGTTGCGAGTGATTCAGCTAGGCTTATGAAGCAGAGGAGACCCCTCTGGCACGCCCCCTCCTATCAGCCAATGAGGAGCGGCGAGCGTCTCCTCTGACGTCAGCCGACCGGCCGGTCAGCTGACGCGCCTCCTACCTGCATAAAGGTCCTGTCTGTGTGCGCGCACGCGACAAAGCAACCCTATGTGCAACTGACAGCCCTGTCCTCGGCGTGCTAGATGCCTGAGGCACGGATACACTGCTAAACAGGGAGCTGGAGGCAGCTGCGGTGGTAGCGCTGTTCACCGCGGCTGCCTCTCCAACGTTTGTTACAGATATGGCAGATGCTAATAATGTGCTAATTATAACTGTTTCAGGATTTGGTCATTATTGAATGCTGTACAAACAAAATTATCAATCTGAAATAATATTTGTCATGAATCAGTGGAATATATAGAGTAAAGTGTGGGGAAATTTTTTTTTTCACTCAACAAAACTTTAATTTCCCTTTAAGACACAGAAAGAACAGAAAGAGTTGGAGTGATCCCAGCAACTCAGAAAACACAAAACTGGGCCATTGTTCAACTAATTTCTTTAATTACAGGCCAGAGCCTCACTCCCTACTGTGAATCCAACAAACTCTACAATTAGCAATCGAAAATTATGTTCTCAAGCCAGCCCTTTCCAAACGATCCAGTTTCTTGACAATGGCCATTAACAGACGTGTGCTCTAACTACTTGATCGACTACAATGGCTTGATTTGAACAACAATATAATCCCATTAAAGGTTAAATATACGATTTAATACAAGTGCGACCCAAGATTTATTTCCTAAGGCAGGGAAGGAAGCAGGGAAGGAGGGAAATTGTACTATAATATTCAGTAGATATATACAGTAGTACAAGGGTATGTTTTCAACCATGTTTCCAAAGAAGTTGGGACGCTGCTTAAAAGGTAAACAAAGCAGAATGCGATCATTTGTAAAACCCTATATTGATGTCACGATCTGCTCTGCTGGCCTTGTTTCCCTGGACATTTGGATAGTTTCTTATGCAGCTTACATAATGCAAGTCCGGGGGAAACAGGCCTTTTCTGTCAGCTCGCTGCTGTGGATGGATTTGCATCCATTTGTCATGCAAATTGCTTGCTGGCTTCCTTGGAGGGTTTTGAGTATAAATGTCACTTCCTCCCAGAATTCCTTGCTCGTCATCAGGTTACTGTTTGTTAGTTTACCTTAGAGCCTCAGCATCTTCTTACTACATTCTAGTGTAGTTAATTCTTGGGGAGTGCTCCTTGCACTCCTATTTAGTGCAGTCAGGTTCGTGTTTAATTTGTACGGCCTATTCTGTCTTGTCTGTGCGATTGTACTATTGCCAGCGGTGGCTATTAGTAAATCGTTCTGTCTGTCTTAGATCGCATTCGCCCTAGCGTTAGAGGCGGTGGATCTTTTTTGTCTGAACCTTGGAGTATAACCTTAGCTGCGGTGCTACTGGTTACTCCTTCTGTCTGTCTTGTTGTGCGGATCGCACTCACTCTTGCGGAAGAGCAGTGGATCCTTTCAGTCCTGTTCCTGTGTACGGATCGCACTTGCTCTTGCGGAAAAGTAGTGGATCCTATCTGACCTGTTCCTGTTGTCTGTCGGTCTGGAGCAAACGCTTGCTGTTGCCTGAGGTAAGGCAACCAATTAGCAAGCGTTTCTGTTATTTGTTTGTTTGTGCTTTCTGTGTTCATTTGCTAGTCAGGGTTGGCACGTTTTGTCTCTGTTGCGCTTATCGTACGGAGACCGCGCCATTAACGTGTTTTGTCGCTGTTGCCCTTCTCGTGCGGCGACCGTGTTTAGCTAGTGCATTTGTTATTTACCTTGGCGTTCTGATTGTAATTGTTTGCTGTGTCTTTCTTACTACACCTATGTTCTGTCTTTACTCAGTCTTGTGTCTCTGTTACAATCACCTCTCCTGCGATTGGTGTTCTCACTCTGGCCTGTTCTGATGTGAAGTGTCTACCGTCGCTGGGCGGCGACTAAATTGGTAGACATTTAAATAGTCTCTTTCTGTTCCAGTTCACTTCTGTCTTGCTGTCTTGTTTCTCTTTGCTCTGTTCTGTCTCTAGTTGTGCAATTCCATCTGACATCTGTGGATGTGCAGAGACTTTGTTTCTCTGTACTCCACAGCACCACCTGCTGGTTGGAATTCCTTTACACAAATATATACATCTATCTACTGGGTACTCTGCTTCCGTGATTGTGGAGATTCTCCTCTGCTCAGCGCACACGGCATGCGCTGACTCTGGAAATCTACTTCAGATCATTACAACTGAATTGAAAAACATACAAAAACATCACAGGCTTAACCACTTCACCTCCAAGGGTTTTCATCTTAAAAAAACCAGAGCAATTTTCACCTGTCAACGCTCCTTTAATTCATTCACCTATAACTGTATTACTACTCATCACAACAAAATGATCTAAACCTTGTTTTTTTTTGCCACCAATTAGGCTTTCTTTGGGGGTTACTTTTTGCTAGGAATTATTTTATTCTAAATGTGTTTAAACAGGAAAAAAAAAAGAAAAAAATGGAAAAAATTAATTTGGTTCTCAGTTTTCGGCCATTATAGTTTTAAAATAAATACATGTTACCGTGATTAAAACCCACACATTTTATTTTCCAATTTGTCCCAGTTATTGCAACGTTTAAAAATTTTCCCTAGTAAAATGTATGGCGCCAATATTTTATTTGGAAGTAAAGGTGCATTTTTTTTAGTTTTGCGTTCATCCCTAATTACAAGCCCATAATGTATAAAGTAACAGTAATATACCCTCTTGACATACATATTTAAAGATTTCAGTCAATAAAGAAACGTTTTATGTATTTTTTTGTACATTTTTTATTTTTTTACAAATATTTTTTGGGTGTAACTATTGGGGAGTGTGGGAGGTAAGGGGTTCATTTAAAATGTAAAATTGGTCTTTTTAATAAAACAAATGTTTTTAGATGTGATTTTACTTTTGGCCACAACATGTCCTCATGCAGTAGTATTACTACGCAAAGCGGAAGCAATGCGTGGACGTGTAAATATCGGGTTTTGAGAATGATGCATTCATTCACACGGGGACTTAGATCAATGAATGGAAACTGTGTTCCCATTCATCTCCTAAATAAGGAATAGCGGCAGTATTGGTGGTGGGAACGTGCAGGGGGGGGGGGGGGGGAGCTTGAGTGCATGGCAGGGAGGGATGTAGTAGCTACATCCCTGCAAGAAGATATGGGAAAATGCAGGGACGTAGTTACTCGTCCCAGGGTCGGGGAAGTGGTTAAACTGAGAAATGTTTCATGAAAACTATATGTTTATTTTGAAGTTGATACAATCAAAGTTTAAAAAAAAATAAAAATAAAGTTCAGACATAGGCAATGGATGGTTGGACATCTCTCATCCAATTAGGTGAAAGTCTGTAGGTGCCCATTAACGGTAAATCTCCTGAACGATCAACAGTAAGATCGGATCAGGTTCTGATATCGGTGCCAATCGACAAAGAGTGATCATTCTATCAATCGTTCTGTTGACCCGAATTTCTGAATGATTATTTTTATAGCTTATCATTTTCCCCTCCATTGGTTGGCCTAAACAACTGTTTCTGAAGGATCGCAACAATTCAACCAAATGGACGATCCTTCTGGAAATTGTACTGTTTATGGGCACCTTTAAACTGGCCAAGTACTATTCAATTATCACACATTTTTGCAATTAAGATTACCATGTAATGTTAATTTGTATAGAAGTGATTGGAAAATTGATCAGAAAAACGATGGGAAATCAGATCGGACTTGTCAGAAATAATCAGTTTGAATGTCAATCTGACTGAAAATTGCATTGTGTGTACCAGGCATAACACTGCAGCGTGGCCTACTGAGCGCGCCCTCACTGGCTGCAGCTCTTGAGCGCTTTGAGTCTGATAGGAGAATAGCGCTATACACTTTTTGGCATTATTATTATTACAACAAAAGATCACACGCAACATCAAAACATGCTCCATGCTGCAATTAAAGAGAAACTCCAACCAAGAATTGAACTTTTTCCCAATCAGTAGCTGATACCCCATTTTACATGAGAAAGACAATGATTTTCACAAACAGACCATCAGGGGGCGCTGTGTGACTAATTTTGTGCTGAAACCCCTCCCACAAGAGGCTCTGAATACCGCGGTACTGCTGGCAAACTGCCACAATGTAACAATGTTCAGAGACAGGAAATAGCTGTTATTAGCTGTCTGTAACAGACAGAGCAGCTAGAAACAGCTAAATAACCTGCCCACAGTAACAATGTCACCATGTAATAAATGTCAGAATGTGAATCTGGGAGAGGAAAGATTTTACAATGGGCAAACACTGACTAAATCATTTATACATAATTATGGTAAAAAATGAAGCACTTTTTTTACTACATTATTTTCACTGGAGTTCCTCTTTAAGGCTGCTGATAAAGACAGGGCTCCTTGGAGAAGAACTACAAAGATATGAGAATAAAATATTACAACTGCTGTGTGTTTTTGTAGAGTTTAACATGTTGGATCAGTATTTATTGGGTGTCAGGAGAGGAGATCCCTACAACCAGCCAAAGCTGCTCCTACCATATAGCATCCCATCAGCCAATGGGACACTCATACCCCCCCTCCCCCAAAGGTTTGCTGCATGCAGGAACTAACTCAGTCCAAAAGCCACACCTGTTAGCAGTGGCCATAAAAGGTTGAATCACTCAGTAGTTCATACAGTGTTGATGTATGTGCTAATTATGCAAATATGTTCATTCATGTGCATAATTAGGTGCTAAATTAACACAACACTTTGCTCAAGCTCTTGAATTTGAAGATTGAGTGACAGCAACAAGATCCTAAGTAGGAGTTAAAACAGGAGTTAATGATACTGTCAGATGAATCAAAACCTGTGTCACTTTGGTAGACATCTGGGTGATAATGAGTAAGTTAGGATTTCAGCTGCTGGCAGACTGCTGATTAGTCAGTTAAGTAGCATCTGTCCATAGCACTGATAGGGCTGGTGCACACCAAGAGCGCTTCCGAGCGCTTTTAAAATTGCTAGCTCTTCAAAAAAGTGCTTGGCTAATGTGTTTGTATGGGATGGATCACACTAGTGCGATGTGATTTTTTCCCAAACGCGGGTCCTGCAGCGTTTTGGAAGCGTCTACACCTTAATGTAAAGTATAGGAAAAGTGGACACAGCGATTTTTCTTGCTTTTAAAAAAAAAAAAACAGATCACTTACAGCTCAAAGTCTATTTCTCAACACAATCACACTAGAAATCCATAGGAAAATCACTTCAAAGCTAGCATTTGCGATTACGCCTGACAAAGGCTGCAGACATGATATGAATTGGTTCACATTATTCCTAAAATGACCTGTTTTCAAAACAACCTTATAAACATTTTACTACATGTCAGATCTATCTGCACAGCTCCTGCATTTGATTGGTCCATGTCAAAGCTGCATATATTTGCATGCAATTAGCATAAAATGTGCTTCATTATTAGCATCTGAATGACCATCTATACTCTTTAGCAAAAACAGGGGAATGAGATGGTCACAAAAATGCTGTACAATGTCTGTGTTTAATACTGATGCCTATTTGAGCTTCTGCCTGATAACTACCTTAGTACATAATTTATACAGGTAAACCACATGACCCCAGATTTACCTATTCTGAAACCTCCATGGAGTAGCTAGTTGATCAACAAGTTCTTGTGTTTTTAAACACTTTTGCCCAACTGGTGTTTGCTAAAATGGCCCTTCAGCATTGTCTTTTGTGCCCCCTCTGCACATTGTTTTGCTCTCTTACAGTAGCACACAGGGGGTAAAGCTTTGGAGGGTGTGGTCACTGGCATTTTTTGGACATGACTGTAAGCTGGCCTTTGTTTAACTGCAGAACAAGTGTATGGTCATGTGGGACAAGTGGGGAGCATGGCTACAACTAGTGTTGGTGTACAAATTCAGAACATTGTTTCAAATTCACCCAACACCACACTTCAGCACTGAACCTGTGGACAGGGTCGGGGGTGTTCACTTACTTGCTCTTAACAGCAAGTTTCACGTGACTCTGATACTTCCTCCTTTCGGCTTTGGAAGGCATACATTGCAAGTAAGTGAACTGCCCCTGACGCTGTCCACAGGTTCAGAATCAGAATTCTTTTATTTCGCCAACCACGGTTGGACCGTGCCCGGAATTGGATTTGGCACATTGGTTGGCACAGAAAGAGTAGTACAAACAGACAGTGCTGAATGGTGCTGAAGTGTGGTGCTTGAACACCCAAACTACTAGCTACAACTGCTTCTGTGGTAGAAACTCCACCGGTAAGTCTTGGCTTGACAGTGTCTGGGGTGTGGCTGCAGACAACTCTGTGGTCAGACTCCTCAGTCAGGAAGTCCTGGCTGCAGAAATATTCCCACTACTCTCTTTAGTTAAATTTTCCAATAAAGTACTATAGGAGAAAGCTAAGGCTGTATGTATTATAGGGAAGAATTTGGCATAGCTAATCAGCCTAGGCTAAGCATTACAGAGAGGGCAAGGCTACATGCAATATACTGCACAGCAATATACTCCGTAGCTATAGGAAGTGTTTCTTTTACTGAAACCAGGGAAATTACAATAACAACGGATATCGTAATTAATGTACTGCATTCTGCTGTACGTTACTACTGTGCCTCTTTACCCATGCAGTAAGTGGCTTCCCTAGCACTGACATCCTCCTCTGTCAGCTCATACACTGTCATTGGTTGAGGAACACAGAGGAAGATTTAGGATCAAGGATTCTGATTGACTGTTTGAAGCAACTGCATCTCATCTGCATCTCTATGACACCATATATGACGTAAAAATGCTCCTTATCCTATTTTGATAAAATCTCTCACCCATATTCAGTGAAGTGAAATTATGGGCACACCCCTGCCTATGACATCACCTTCTTAACTCAGCACCAATGCAAAAATCAGTGTGCAGACATTTGAGGCAAAAGAGCGGGGCCAAATTGCAGTGACCCTTTTCTGCAGCAGGGAACAGGGAAGTTCACTGTTACCCAGAGTTGGCCCGAACCTCTGATTTTCGGTTTGCGAACCGGGTTTGCGAAACTTCCGCAAAAGTTCAGTTCGCCCAAACTTTCGCGAACCGCAATAGTCTTCAATGGGGAGGCGGAAACTACAAACACTTATGCTGGCCACAAAAGTGATGGAAAAGATGTTTCAAGGGGTCTAACACCTGGAGGGGGGCGTGGCGGAGTGAGATAAACGGCAAAAGTCCCGGGGAAAAATCTGGATTTGACGCAGATTTCCAATGGATTTCAGCTTTTGATCGAGTGGCCATGTTGTTGTATAAATATCTGCCGAATTCGATAATCACAATCCACCGGATATCGATGGCAAAAATTATGTAGTTACCCTACCCGTCAAATCATTTTTTGTACACCCAAACAAAACAGCATGTGGCCATTTTCTTGCGGACGATTGCCACGGTGATAAATAACTGCATGTGTCAGGAACGAGGCCGATTTCACAGGAAAATAAATGCTAAAATAACAGTTTGTTTTTCCAATAAAAGTACACTGCAGTTACAAGTGAACAGTGGTTTATTTTAGCAGCATCTTCATACTACAGTGAATTGTTGCCTCTTACAAACTGCTTACCCAGCCATAGCTCTAGGCGCTTGGTTCCAGAATTACGTTTGGCGCTCATTAAATCTCTCATGGTAACCCTTTCCTGGCAAGGCAGGTGGCTACAACGCTCAGTTGCTGTGGATCCAGGCCTGGCACACATCACTGTCTCGTGAACATGTGCCTGTAATAAGAGGCCTTGTCATATTATTTCATTTTAACAACCAAGTCCAGGCTGTGAACATGCTAATTATTTTCTTGGCTCTGTCACAATTTTTTTTTTTATTCCGCTCACACTTCAAAGTGTAGAATTTGTACCCGGTTTCGTCAGCTAAACTGATGATTTACAAAGTTGATTTAAGGTTAGGCTGAAAAATGAGGTGGACCCTTTTGTCTCTGAGAAAAGTCTGGAATGGAGGCCGACATGCTCCAAGGGTTGGTTTACATTGGGGCGATTCTTCAGCGCTTTGCTGATCGCCAGCGATCAGCAAAGGGCTGCTACAATGTATCCCTATGGATACATTCACACTGCAGCCGGTGCGCTTTTGATTAATCACAAACGCGCTGCATGCAGCGTTTTGGGGGCGATTGTGCTGTGATTCCCGTTCTATTGAATGGGAATCTCAAGTGAAAAGCGCACAAGAATTACAAGACTTTTTGTTATAATCGTGGGCTAACGGCGCTCCGAGAGCCGAGTGTGAACTAGCTCTTTGAGGTCTGATTGTTAAAGGACCACTATAGCGATAATTGTAAAATTTAAAATACACATTTAAAGAGTCCGAAGCCTCCAAAAATTCCTGTTTGTACTTGATAGTCCTCTTTAGCATTAATGCCCTAGCTGAAATGCGGCATTCCAGCGGCTGAACACTCAATTCATACCGCCAAAATCCCGGGGCAAAATTCCACGACTTTCCAGGTCGTGGATTTTGCTGCCCGGAGGAGGCAGAGCTTTGTGCTGTAGTTCTGCCTCCAGTCCAATCAATCTGCGCTGATCGCCGCCTCTCCCCGCCCCTCTCAGTGAAAGAAGACTGAGAGGGGTGGGGAGAGGCGGCGATCGGTGCAGATTGACACGAGTAGAGGCAGAGCTACTGCCCAAAGCTCTGCCTCTACCCAGAAGGAGCCCCAAATCTTCCCCCAGGGATTTCGGGGGGATTAATTGAGTGTTCAGATCTGGGGATGCAGCATTTCAGCTAGGGCATTAATGCTGAAGAGGCCTGTGAAGTAAAAACAGGTATTTGTGGAGGCTTCAGACTCTCTTTAAAAGAAGTAGTTTTCTCCCAGAGTAAATTACACTATAAATTACTTTTCTCCTATGATGCTGTCACTAACAGCAGGTAGTCAAAATCTGACAGGTTTTGGGCTAGTTCATCTACTCATGAGGGATTTTCAGAATTTCCTTTATTGTTTTTAAAAGCATTACCTGGAAAGGATTTATACAAAGATGCTGGCCAGCCTCCCTTCTCAGATGCACACAATTCTGGCTGTTGGACTAAGCAACTGCCTTTCAGGAAATGCATTTGAAAATAAAGAAAATCCTGAGGATCCCCCGTGAGGAGATGGACTAGTCCAAAACCCGTCAGACTTTTAACAACCTATTGTAATTGAGAGCGACATAGGAAAAAATAATTTATAGTGCATTTTACACCGGGCTAAATGTACTTTTATACATATGCATACACATGCTTTATACATTTTACAATTTTCCACAAAAGTGGTGCTTTAAAGAGAATCTGTATTGTTAAAATCGCACAAAAGTAAACATACCAGTGCGTTAGGGGACATCTCCTATTACCCTCTGTCACAATTTCGCCGCTCCTCGCCGCATTAAAAGTGGTTAAAAACAGTTTTAAAAAGTTTGTTTATAAACAAACAAAATGGCCACCAAAACAGGAAGTAGGTTGATGTACTGTATGTCCACACATAGAAAATACAACCATACACAAGCAGGCTGTATACAGCCTTCCTTTTGAATCTCAAGAGATCATTTGTGTGTTTCTTTCTCACTGCAGTTCTCATGCACTGAAGTTTCAGGCTGCTCTTTTTTCTCCTGCAAACAGCTTTGCCCTTGTCTGTAATTCTTCAGTATGTGAAAGCCCAGCCAGCTCAGAGGACGATTTATCCAGCTTGTAAAAGATAAGAGAGAAGAGAGAAGCTGCTCTAATCTAAATAATACACAGGCAGTGTGCATAGAGGGGCCTGGGAGGGGGAGTTCATATCAGAACCACAACACTGAAGAACTTGGCAGCCTTCCAGACACAGGCTGACAAGTCTGACAAGGGAAAGATACATTGATTTATTACAGAGACTGTGATAGCAGAAAGTGCTGCAGTAAGCCAGAACACATTAGAATAGCTTTTGGAACTTGTAGGATGACAAAAAACAGGATGCAATTTTTGTTACAGAGTCTCTTTAACCACTTCGCCATATCTGGACGCATATATCCGTCCAGATAGGCAGTGGTGCTGCAGCCGTGTGTTGCGCGCGATCGGGCGCGCGCCCGCGCGCGCCCCCGCTACCTCCCGCTGCCCCCCCGATCAGTGAATGGGAATATAATTCCCATTCACCGATCCAAGTCCCCGGCAGAAATACCGACGCTTTCTCATCAGAGAGCGTGGTATTTCTGCCCCCAGGAAACAACTTCTCTTCATTTTAGTTCCTAGATGCGACATCGTTCGCATCTAGGAACTTTTTGAATGTGGCCATCTTGTGGCCAAATAGTAAACTGCACCCACATACCTGTATTGAATAAAAAATACATTATTTTACATCTAAAATTGGCTATTTACCTCCCAAACTAAAATTACCCAAATACATTTTTGTATTAAAAAAAATAATAAAAAAAATTACAATTAAAAAAAAAAAAACTACATAAATAGTTACCTAAGGGTCTGAACTTTTTAAATATACATGTCAAGAGAGTATCTTATTACATTTTTTAAAATTATAAGCTTGTAAATAGTGATCGACGCAAATTGAAAAAATGCACCTTTATTTCTAAATAAAATATCGGAGCCATAAATTGTGATAGGGACGTAATTTAAATGGTGTAATAAGCGGGACAAATGGGCACATAAAATGCATGGGTTTTAATTACTGTAGCATGTATTAATTTTAAACTATAATGGCTAAAAACTGAGAAATAATGTTTTTTTTCCATTTCTATCTTAATCTTCCTGTTAAAATGTATTTACAGTAAAGTGGCTCTTAGCAAAATGTACTACCTAAAGAAAGCCTAATTAGTGGCGGAAAAAACGAGATATAGATCAATTAATTTTGATAAGTAGCGATAAAGTTATTAGCGAATGAATGGGAGGTGAACATTGCTTGGATGCATAAGATTTTCGAAGCTGTAGGCTGAAGTGGTTAAAGTGTACCAGAGATGTACTAAAAAATAGATTTGATACTCACCCACAGGTTCCTCCAGCAGCATAAACACATGTGAGTCCCACGCCATCCTTCCGCGGTCTGTCGTTCAACCACGATCAGCGCCAGTAACAGGCTCAGTCGGGTCCAGTCTGGGTCTACTGCACATGCGCGGGAGGCCTGCGCATGTGCAGAAGACCCAGACTAGACCCGACTGAGCCAGTTACCGGGGCTGATTGCGGCTGAACGGCAAACCGCGGGAGGATGGCGTGGGACTCACATGTGTTTATGCTGCTGGAGGAACCTGTGGGTGAGTATCAAATCTTCTTTTTAGTACATCTCCGGTTTACTTTAACCACTTGAGGACCCACCCTTTACCCCCCCTTAAGGACCAGCGCTGTTGTAGCTGATCTGTGCTGGGTGGGCTCTGCAGCCCCCAGCACAGATCAGCGTGCAGGCAGAGCGACCAGATCGCCCCCCTTTTTTCCCCACTAGGGGGATGATGTGCTGGGGGGGTCTGATCGCTCCTGCCTGCCGGGTGTTGCGGGGGGGGGGGGCACCTCAAAGCCCCCCTCCGCGGCGAAATCCTCCCTCTCCCTCTCTACCTGGCCCCCCCTGGAGATCCGGGCTGCACAGGACGCTATCCGTCCTGTGCAGCCAGTGACGGGACGTCCCCTGTCACATGGCGGCGATCCCCGGCCGCTGATTGGCCGGGGATCGCCGATCTGCCTTACGGCGCTGCTGCGCAGCAGCGCCGTACAAATGTAAACAAAGCGGATTATTTCTGCTTGTGTTTACATTTAGCCTGCGAGCCGCCATCGGCGGCCCGCAGGCTATTCACGGAGCCCCCCGCCGTGAATTGACAGGAAGCAGCCGCTCGCACGAGCGGCTGCTTCCTGATTAATCAGCCTGCAGCTGGCGACGCAATACTGCGTCGCTGGTCCTGCAGCTGCCACTTTGCCGACGCGCGTTATGAGTGCGCGGTCGGCAAGTGGTTAAGGATGTATATACTTTGGAATAGTAATGTAAGCAAGTGTTCATTTGAAAAAGGTGCATAGAATTTCTTGAAAAAATCCCTACTTTTAATTAGATGACTGAAACTACCACTTGCAACACATTTTTTTGTAAATATCCCCCGTGTTGCCATGTAATGAAACTCCAATCAAATCAGACAGCAGAGCTTGTGCTACACTTTCGGCACTGCCCTGCCTTTCTTTCTGTAGTGTAGAGTGATGCAGTCTGCTTTGCCCCTTAACACCAGGCATTCTCCCGGGAACTAAAATGTCACTGCTGTCTATATCTAGCAATCTGATGCTCATTGATTGATTAATTTTAGGCTATGTGTGCACATGCATGCATCACGTAATATTAAGGGGCCCATACACTGGCCGATTTTAGCCATCATTCGATCGATCGATTCTATAGAATCGATCAAAAATCGATTCTTTAAAATCTGTCGATCAATCAATTTGTGCCTGATTTGGATGGATTTGATCTATCTGACAGGATGGATGATCTAGGTCGATCTGCTGCTGGTAGCAGATCCATGGCCCATAGAGTTGCACTGGATCTAATGGTCTAATCATGCATTTAGATACATTTCCTATAAATTGCATTCTGATACTGTTCCTAGTGTGTGGCACACATCAGATAGATTCCTGTCAGATTTGACTTGACAGGCATCTGACAGAAATCTATCTGATGGTCAAATCTGCTGCAAATCTATAAGTGTATAGCCACCTTTAGTCTATGGTAGTCAGGACCAATCAGATCTAGGCAGCATCTCCGTGGTCCTTGCTCCCCACAGAATGACACGCACCAGGGAGGGGGGAAGGCTGAACACTGCTAGAGTATAGAAAATGACTGTTCTGACAGACAAGACAGCACTGCCTCACTCACAGCACTGTTGTCTTATTTGCAGTTTTGATTTTAGATTAGATTAACAACCTTTTCCTGAAATATACACTGCATTGCTGCAAGTAGTAATATTCTCAGAAAGCTGCGTGCTCCCTTCTCCTGCAGTAATATCAACATCATAATGATGCAGAGACAAGCTGTAGCCCAGCTTGCTATTATTAACCTCTTCAATCCTTTTTTTGCTCCTTTAGTTCATGTGAAAACATTTTAAAATAGAATTTTAAGTTCCAGAAGCCTCATTTGACAGAGAATTACAATGGCCAGCAATTGATTGTATAGGTAACCTGAAGTGAGAGACATATGGAGGCTGACTTATTGCTTTCCTTTCTTACAACACAGATTGCCTGTCTGCCCTGATAGCCTCTGCCTCTAATACCCTAGTCATATACACTGAACAAGCATGCAGATCAGATGTTTCTGACTGACGTCTGACTGGATGAGCCACACGTTGTTCCAGGTGTGTGATTCAGCCATTACTCATACCAAAGAGATCAGCAGGACTGCCAGGGCCAACACTGCAAATGCAGCCCAGGAGACTTGGGCGCAGCTGGCGCCACCATAGACCGGAATAGGAATTACAGCTATAGCAGCGCACAGTGAACAAGTTCGGCACCGTCAGAAGTCTGAGCTGAAGTTGCTTTTAAAACACTAATTCCGCTTCAAGCAATAGCTGGAAGTTGAATTACAGTATTCCCCACTATCCACGTGGACCTGGAGGGGGAAAAGTATTTAACGCCGCCGGGAATTCGTGCAATGAAATAAATAGGCAGCCACCATATGCCTCTCACCTTAAGTTATTATTATTATTTAGTATTTATTTAGTGCTGACATCTCCTGCAGCACTTTACAGAGTACATATTCTTGTCACTAACTGCCCCTTAGAGGGGCTTACAATCTAATCTCCCTTAATGTGCCCATTATCGGTACAATTTTTTCACCAAATGCGATCTTTCGATGCGATTTTAATAATGGAATAGTATAGAAATGTTGCCGTTTATGGAGGCAATTGAAAAGGAACGATTCCTTGGTCGATTGCTAAATAGGATAATATTGATACGAAAGGTGGATTTTATGATCAAATTTGAAGAAAGAATTGTTCAGTAAACGTGAATAATCGATAATTACCTTCCAATTATTTACTATTGTAAAAATCGCATCAAAAGATCGCATTGAAACAATTGTACTGTTAATGGGCACCTTAAGGGCCCTTTCACCCCGGGGCAGTGCGGTATTTTTACCACACCCCACGTAATGAAAGTCTATAGATCATACTTTCACATTATGGTGCAGCCCAACGGAAGAGACGTTTGCAGCACATTTGATAAATGATGCCATTGACCTGTCTACCAAGCAGTGTAGGGCCTGCTGATAACTAGGGATAGCGCCCACTTGTACACTTTTTCCTCTACCCATTTCAATAGAATGAGAGCCAAGTTCTGTTGTGTAAAGAGCTGAATGAATCTGCAGTGTTTAAACATCATGGCTGAGCAGGGTGTAACTAGACTTAATAGGGCCTCCATGCAAAAATGATAGCATGGTGCCCCCTTTGTCCCCGAACCTCACGGGATTGGGAGCCGGTGAATGGCAGCAGAGAGTGTTCTGCAGTGAAGCAGCCTCTGGAAGCCGAACAAAAAATACACACACTCCTGCACACGGTTTTTGTGAGTGATGTCCATTCATATTTCGATTACCTTACCCATTGGTTGGGTGCTAGATCTGGGTGCCAAGCCACGTCACCACTTAGACAACAGATGCAGATAAGGTCAGGTCCGCACTCCAGTTTCAAAATGCAGTGTTTCTGTTTACTGCATTCGTCAGCACAAACTTGACAATTGTTTCGGGGGCCCTAAGAGGTCTCCTTATTCAGAAAAGTGCAAGCATACAAAAGGTTTAAAAGATTTTGTATGTTTTGCACTTTTCTGTAGCGGAGGACCTCCTCTTAGGGACACAAAACAATTGTCAAGTTTGTGCTGACAAATGCAACAGAAACACTGTATTTTGAAACTGGTGTGTGGACCTGACCTTATCTGCTTCCGTTTTTGTGAGTGAATGGGGAGATTTCTATACTATTTGGCTGCACTTGAGGTTGGGGAGAGGAAGGTGAAGGGGCCCCCAAAGCCTTTGGGCCCCCCAGCAATGGCAGGGGTTGCAGGGGTGATCGCTATGCCTATGCTGGTTGGCATCCAGCATGGCAGTCACAGCCACAACAAACTGAGGTTCTCAAACTGCCATCTCTCATCAGGATAAATGCTGTGGTTTGGGGGGAAGGGAGGGCTACAAGATAGAAACTTTATGATCTTTCCAAAGCTGCAATATACCCAATTATGTTATTTTGAGCCTTATTGCAGCCATTTTCTTGTTTATCTAAATTGTTTGGCACTAAAGCAATAATCTCTAATGGATGATCATCACTGACGTCTCTTGTCTGTAATCATTTCAGATCTCCCAGGTCCATTATCTGCGACTTGATGAATAATTGCACGGAAAACCTGAAAAGTGGCTGCGTGTTTTGCTGCGTGTGATACGGTTTGTGTAGCGTGAGTACGGCGGTACTGAGCGCCATCCAGCGCGGCGGATGGGAAATGGTTAATCACTCTCTCTTGTATCGATGGCAATTCATCTCTTCATGCCATTATCCCGCTGTATCTTCTGAATGAAGGTGGCGAAATGTTACACATACATCCTGTACTAGTGGCATATGGCACATAAATCATTAACAAAAAATATTAATGAATTATTCATTCTAACCAAAGACCAAACACTTTGCTAATTGCCCTGGAAAATGGAAAAGAGAAATGTACGATATGTGTCGGGGAGGAAGGGGAATTCAAGTGCTGAGAAACACCCCTTTAATGACGTATACTGCATTCTGTACTGTAAATGACCTACATATACTTGTATACGATCATACAAGCACAGTGGCGTAGTGGTTAGCACTCTCGCTTTGCAGCGCTGGCTCCCAGGGTCCAATCCCAGCTGAGGCACTTTCTGCGAAGAGCTTGTATGTTCTCCCCGTGTCTTCATAGGTTTCCTCCAGGCACTCTTGTTTCCTCCCACATTCCAAAAACATACAGATAAGTTAATTGCCTTCTCCCTAAATTGGCCCTAGACTACGATACATACACGATACATACATCGAAATATGACTAGGGTAGGGATTAGATTGTGAGTCCCTCTGAGGGACAGTTAAAACGGACCCAAACCAAACATTTTTTTAATTCAAAATATTTAGTTGCACCGCTCTGACACATACAAAGATAACTAAACACCCCTCATGCCTATGAGTATTTCAGTGCATGCTTTTCACCCTTCTCTTTTCATAGCTAGGGTTATACTGGGGGCAGCCATTAGCAATTCCTCCTTTGCCAGACACCTGCTACTCCACCAGTCTGCTGGATTCTGTCCCGGCAATATGACAGGAAGGCAGGGGTTCCTCCAATAAATGTAAAATATTTTATATTTGTCATCATGCAGCTGAAAAAAGGCTGCTATTTATTATTATAATTTATAAAATAGATTTTATTTCTGAAATCTTGTATTTTTAATTTGGGTCCACTTTAAGTGACAAGACAATACGCTCTGTACAGCGCTGCAGAAGATGTCGGCGCTATATAAATACTAAATAATAATAATAATGTCTGAGAATCTGGACAGCTTATCAGACTCAGGCTGGAGTAGTCAATTAAGACAGAATGCTGGTTGGGCTTAGGAAGACTGTGATGGAATTTCTAATTAGGTTGTAACAGATTTAATCATAGCGAGAAGGCTGCAAATATATTACCGCTGAGAAACTCTTCAAATATGTTACTGATGACAGTTGTGAACATTTTAATATATTTTAGTTATCAAAAATGGCTTTTTTCAAACCTATCTCTTTCACAAGACAGCTGGCAACAGCATTTATCGAGGCATTCAGATTACCGTATTATTGTTACTACCAGTCTATTTTCAGTTTGTAGTATTATTGTTACTTTATCTACTTGACTTCATTTGTACAAACACCCTCTCAGCACCAAGTCCTTTCACTTTCAGTGGTGCAACACTTATTCCCATCATAGTCCTTACATACTTTAACTGACCTATACAATTTTGGAATCATCACCGTGGGCTGCATGGTCCCCAGTACAAATCCCAGCCAGGCATTCTCTGCATGGAATTGTATGTTCTCCCTGTATCTGCATTTTTTTTTAGGCACTCCAGTTGTCTCCCACAATCCAAAAACCTACATATAATTTAACCCTTTCCAATCCAACATATGAAAAAGTAGCTGCCGCTAGATGCCACTGTTGCCAATATAATCTGTCACAGCACCATTCTTTTCAGGTCAAAGTGAAGGACCATGTCTGACACTCTGACCGCCACCGGCCCCATCACTGCTGCTGTGCCTGGTCATATAAATATTGCTTGGGTGCATTTGGGGCGATCGTAGGGGTGCCGCTCTAGGAACTGGTCCAGCATGGCATCCTCCTATGTGGATCAATGTGTCAGAGACTTGGATCCCCTCCAGCTCCATGGAGTGTCATGTAATAATGAAATTACAATGTGCAAGGGGAGGAGCTAAAACACACAAGCTAGCAATTTCCACTTCATATTTGCTTTATTTTCAAATACAATATTAAAGAAGAGTCATCATGATAGTAAGAATCAATGGGAAATATGCACAGAAGTATAGTAAAGTTCCATAGCGCAGAGAGTATATGCCAATTATACCGTTAATTATGCTGATGTTGCACAATTATCGCAACTCCCGTTACCTAGATAATGCAAGTGTTGCTATGGTAACTCACGCTATGCTATATGTGTAGCATGCATTACTCTAACAATGCTAGGTAACACAAGTCTTATTGCACGAAAAGCGCTACCTAGTCAGTGTAATTAATGGTAAAATTGGCATGCGATCTCTGTATAGCAGCTTTACCATAATTGTGTGCATTTGCCACAACGTGAGTTAAAAAATAATGGCGTGGAGGAGAATTTACCTTTGAAAGAGTCAGTTATATAACCCATAGGTCTGGCAACAGAGTGCATGTTCCCAAATAGAAAGTATTTAGGAACATACTCCCTATGCTACATGTGGCAAACACTGCAGCTCACCAGATTCTTATCATTACGAAATGTGAAGTAGCTGCAATGCTGGACACAAAAAGTGCATCTCTTAGCAGAGGGAGGGGATAGGTGAAGTCACATGATCTATGTTCACAGGTTGAGACTGTCAGCTGCCTCTTCCTGTTCCTCTCTGACATTTCCCTGTGGACAGATTATGTGACAGGAGTAGGAGTGTGGACAGTCTTTTCTCAAATAAAACTGCATCATCATCTCTACAGGAAATGTAGCCACAGGAACCGACCAACCAGGTATTTTATATATATTTATTACAAAAGCACAGCCATGGAATGCACAAAACATTGTGAATGGCTAATTAATGTAAATGTGCTACACAGTATTATTTATTAAAAAAAAGGAGTGGCTAAACAAATGCGTTTATTATGTATATTAAAGAGAACCTGAACTGAAAATGAAAAGTCAAAATAAATATGCACACGTTATACTTACCTCCTGTGTAGTCTAATCATCAGTCTCTTTCTCCTCTCCTGCATCCTGTTTGTACACTGTGGTCAATGGAATTCTCTGTCCTCCATTTTGAAAATGGCCATTACCCCATAACAGCTTCCTGGTCAGCACACTGTTAAACTGTACTATCACCCACTTGAGCCATAGAGAAACGTGAACATTACCTTGCACATTCAGATGTAACTGACAGATGCTGATATATAACTGACAGCAACTGGTATATTTCAGTTCTGACAAAATATTGTCAGAACTGGAGGGGATCACTGTAAGAAGAAAATGGTAAAAATATTTTTACATACAGTATAGCATTGTAATGCTTTATTAGGCTGCTTTCAGTGAAATATAAATAATCATAAAATGTTATGGATCTTAGAGGATTTGTTTTAAGAACAAATATTTATAAGCTCAGATTAAAATGAAAAGCTAAGTCACAGCACCATAATACTTCCCTGGATAATACTGTTTATGTATAAAAACATCACACAAGAGTATATGAGACAGATTAATGAGAAATAGCAGTCAGTTATCTTGTAGATGGCTGCTTGGAAATTATTATTAGAGCTCTATCATTTACGGCATGCTTGTTTATAGCATTGCTTTTGGAAATGGACTGATGTTTCTACAGTATGTGACAGGTGACACCCTACAGAAGATTTTACTGCACCTTCTGTCCTTCCATGGGATTCCACTGGGAGCAGGATTACAAAGCTCACAAATGTCCCAACTTCTCCTCACTCTACAAAGAAAGTTTATATTTTTTTTATTTTTTTTTTAATGTTGCTGTGTTGTTCCTTGTAGACGGTATTTAACAACTTCCTCCCAGGACAGGAAATAATGGAAATTCTACCAGATGGCAAAACTATATTGATATACATCTATAAGAGCCTCCTCTACCCCATGTAGTTGGGATTTAAAGCCAGTTTAAATTGGTGGAAAATCAGAAACCTCAGTAAAAATTATATATATATATTAGATGGCATAAGTACTTAACAAGTTCTTGGTGTATCAATAGCAACATAGCTGAAATGCCAACATTTTCAGGAACCTAAACTGGTTAAACTATACCTTTCAATAGAGTAAAAAAAATATATTTTTATATTTATGAGCAAAACTTGGCCACAGGTTGAAGGGGAATGGCCTAAGTTAGCAAAGCAGGTGGTGCCAGCACTGAAGCTGGGTGCCGCTATAGCTGGGTGTGCTATACTAGGCGCCCCGTGCAAGGGTAATTCAGGGTTCTGGTGATTTAACCCCAAATTATGCTAAGTTAGCGCATATGCTTGTCAGAAAAAGTGAGTTTTGAGGGATTGCTTTAAGATTTCAAATTTTGGAGAGGTGAAGGATGTTTTTTGGAAGGGGATTCAAAGAAGTGGTGAGGCTTGTGAGAAATCTTGTATATGTGAATGTTAGGAAGTTCGTTTAAAGGATGATAAAAAAAGGTTGTGCGCAAAGCAGAGATTGTGGTTGGGGTATCTGGAAACTGGTGATGAGTACAGGTTAGGCCGTGGGAGGAGATTATATGTAAATTAAAAAAAAAATGCTGACCAGGCATCATACTGCTTAACCAATGCACATTTCATTAAAAAACCCTTGCAAAGAACAGACTGAAAACTGTTCATTCCACAAAGAAATGCTGTAGAAATCAACTGCACTGAGCTGTGTTTGTTTATTTATATACAGTTGAGAGTAATTATCTGTAGGAGTGTGTTATCAGTAGGCATGACTCAGTGCCTCAGTGCTGGCTGTACAGGAAAGACAGATGCTTTAACCCTTTCTTTGCTCCCTGAAAGTTCATCCAGCAAAGTTTCAGGGCTCTTTTTTGTTTTTAATTTCTGTGCACTGTAACAGACATTTTTCCCTGATTTTGTTCATACTGTCCCTAATCTTTTAGAGCAGGGAGGACGTTCTGAGCTCAGATCCACTATAAAATACAAGATGCAAGCAGCCTGTCAGAGGATGTGGTGCAATATCTGTAAATGAATAGGTAAATGTTAGGGATGGTTGGAAATGCCAATTTCCGATTCCATGGAAATACCAATTTCCGCCAATGCTGATTGCAGATTCCCCCTTTCTGATTCCAGAGGAGTCATTTTATGGTCATTTTTTGCACTCTCTGATTGGCCAAATACTTCTAAGTTGACTTTTGCATTCTCTAATTGGTCCAATGCTTGTGAGTTTTGTGATTGGGCTAAAATTACCGAGTTGATAGTACATTATTTCTGCATTTCTGATTTTGGTTTTCCGATTAGTCCTTTTTTGGGTCATTTTTTGCATTCTCTGATTGGCCAAATACTTCCGAGTTGCCTCTGCATTCTCTGATTGGTACAATGCTTCTGAGTTCTGTGGTTGGGCTAATATTACAGAGTTGTGGTAATGCCGTATTTCCACAGAAATCCAATCTCCATTTTCCAAGTTCCGATCGGAAGTGCGGAAATGACATTTCCATGGAATCAGAATTAGCACCCCTAGTAAATGTACGATACAATGTAAATGTACGGTACAATGTAAATGTACGGTACAATGTAAATGTACGGTGTAATGTAAATGTACGGTACAATGGAAATGTACGGTACAATGTAAATGTACGGTGTAATGTAAATGTACGGTACAATGTAAATGTACGGTGTAATGTAAATGTACGGTACAATGTAAATGTACGGTACAATGTAAATGTACGGTACAATGTAAATGTACGGTGTAATGTAAATGTACGGTACAATGTAAATGTACGGTACAATGTAAATGTACGGTACAATGTAAATGTACGGTGTAATGTAAATGTACGGTACAACGTAAATGTACGGTGCAATGTGAAATGTACGGTACAATGTGAAATGTACGGTACAATGTGAAATGTACGGTACAATGTAAATGTACATGTAAGGGCATATGCAAATACCTCTTCCGTTCATTGACACCCATTGCAGAGAGTCAAGGTAGTTCTCTATACATCCCAGCTGCACTACAGGCTAGCCGGGCTGTACTAACTCAAAATAACTGCTTTCTGAGCATAGTAAATCAAACCCTTCAAAAAATGTCTTCAAAATTAAGACCACCAGCCTGTTGTTAATCACTTGTATTTTATGTGCTTTTGATCTGAGCTTTAAACAGATGTGTGTGATTGCTTCGGCCGCTGCGTCACTCAGTCATTGTAGGACAAGAATCACTCACGTCAGTGACATCATTCAACACACAGAACATCGCAGTGGCTGTTTCTCTGAACGGTAAGGTCTTAATTTATGTCAAGCCCATTGTTATTCACGGAAGCCACTGCAGCTTATGCTTCCAGTTTGTTTAAAGCAAATGCTCTTGAAAGTGTCTTCTAGGTGGTGATAACATTTGTGAAATATCTTTCAGCGCTCCATTCCGGCTGGCTTCTCCCTGTTCTACCTTTGACTTCCCACTATTTATGCCCTTTTCTAATGCTGCCATTAGGAGCTGCCTAGTAGTCTGTGAATGACATTCCTCTACCACTAATTGCTTCCTTTATTGTACTGTTCATGTGAACTGACATCTTCTCTGCCTCTCCACCAGCTTGCCTGGATTAAGACGTGCTTCCTTAGAAGAAGGCAAGTGTATTAAGCGGTCCTTCTGAAAGCCTTTTATCAAAGGTCTAAGTGACAGCACAAGGTGGAGACTGAAGCGTGTGCAGAGCCCTAGGTCACCTACAACATGCCGAATTGCTCACATCTCCATTATGACGCAGACACAAACTTAAAAAAAATAAAATGTTTTTCCTGTATTAGGCCGTCACTTCAGTTATATGTTTATAATAGGATTATCAAAACAACTGATTGTGATCTTGTTTGTACTTTGCAGTTCCTAATGGATTGTACAAAAGTTCAAAGCCTGTCGTAAAAATTTACGCATTGAACCAGTAATGCGTAAAAATGTATGTGTTAATGTTCCTGCACTAGCGGAAATGCGTAAAAATGTACGCAATGCGTCCCGCCGACCTCCGAGGTCGGCAAGCTGCCAGCGGGGGACTGGAGCAGCAGTGAGTGACTACGAGGGCACAGGATGGCTGCATGGGGCTGGTAGAAGCCCCAGGTAAGTGAAACTCATTTTTTTATTTTGCTTGGACATTCCCTTTAAAGGATACGTTAGTGCTAACTATTTTTAAGAAAGGAAGTCTAAGGGCTCTTTCACATTAGGGCAGATTTTCTGCGTTTCAACGCAAAGGATAAAGTTTGCGTTACCCAAGGTGAAATGAAAGTCCATAGACTTTCATTTTAGCTTTCACATATAACGCAGCCTTTTTGTGCGTTGCGTTGCACTGCACCCAGGCGCAGTTTTTCGGCCAACGCTAGCTTTATGCGTTACAATGTTAGTCAATGTAAAACGCACACTATGCGCGTTTTTAATCCGTTAACGCAGGCAATCAGTCCCAGAATGCAACAGAGGAACAATGTAGAAAGTTGAAAACTAAAAGAAAAAAAATTACCTGCGTTTTCCTATGTCCTGTAACGCATTGAAAACGGATTGAAAACGCACACTCACTGCAGTGCACTGCAGTGCAAAACGCATTAAAACGCATACAACAAAACGTAGGCTTTGAGCGTTCTCCAACGCAAGCTCTGATGTGAAAGAGCCCTAATGTGTGTGTGAAGAGTTGTGCAGATGCTTACTGCACCTCCCATGCACTGGAATTTTCCTTCATTCCCTGGTAATGATCCAAGTTCTTCAGTTCCTGGTCCGGCATGTTCGTTGCCCTCCGTACTACGCTGTGCATGCACAGTACGTTCGTTTGAGTGCCTTGCAACCGCGCTTATGTCATATGGGGTCACCGGCGCCCAAGTAAGCATATTGCGCATGTGCATCATTGCATGTCCAGTTTAGAGGGCACCGACTGTGCCGACCAGGAAGTGCAGAACATGTCATCTGATCAGGCAGCCACAGACTACTGTTTATGAATAGGAATTGTCTTTGAAGGCCTCAGTCACATAGTCAGTAGGGATGATCAATGATATGTAAATACTGTTATGCAAATGTATGTATATTATGCAAATGTATGTAAAGTTTTATGCAAATACAGTATATGCAGCTTGAAAATGGACCAATCAATTTAAACCTGGGTGGGACTTGATTGGTCCATTTGCAAGCTGCATATATTTGCATACACATTTACATCAATTTGCATAAACTCAGAAATATTTGCATATCATTGATCATCCCTATTACAATGCAAAAGCAAATCAAAAATTTTATTGAACTTTAATAATAAACTTGCCTCTTTTTCACAGTCATTTTAAGCATAAGTGTCTTTCAAGCAACAACAAAAATACAATTATTAAACCACTGAAAAGCTTGTCCTTGAATGATAAAAAAAAATTTGCAATCTTTGCCCATTGTGCAGTTGCTGAGCACCCAATGGCAGCCAAGCGGATTTCCTTCCAGATCAACAGATTTTTCATAACAAGGTTTCCTCAGCAAGCATATTTTGTTGCTCTGCTTGCGCCCATAGAGTCCATATGTGATGGCGGTGGGGACACCAAATTGTCAGCTTCACTGGGCTAAGGACTGCATGATACTGTCACTTCCAGCATTCTGGAACATGGCTTTGCCAGGCGTGACAGATTTTCATCACTTTAAGATGCTTGTCACCCATGCCTTTACCAATTACCGCATGTGATATTCCTTAGCATAAGAAGATATCTAGACTAGCAAAATGGACCTAACAATGTTTTGTTTTATATTTTTTTTTGGGGGGGGGGGAGGGGGAGAGGGGTGTAGCTTGATCTAGAAAGCTACTGGTTGGAATTCACACACATAATCCAGGTGGTTGAAAAAAGAAATCAAATAAATTAATTTGTTGAGATACATAATATATCACCAAATAGTTATACCGTATTTTTCAGACTATAAGACGCTCCGGACTATAAGACGCACCTAGGTTTAGAGGGCAAAAACCCAGGAAAAAATATATATACTAAACCTGGTGCGCCTATGGTGCAGGGGTGTCTTATAGATGTTCTCCCCCCAATCTCCTCCTGTAACCCCCATGGTGTCCTCCTCTTGTCCCTCTTTGTGTTTTCCTCCTGTCCTCTGTGTCCTCCCCTCTCTCCCTTTGTGTCTGCCTCCAGTTACCCTGAGTTTGTCACCTTTCCTTCTCTGTGTCTGGCTCCTGTCCCCCTGTGTCTGTCACCTGTCTGCCTCCTGTCCCCCTGTGTCTGTCAACTGTACCTCTCTAAGTCTGCCTACTGTCCCCCTGTGGCTGACATCTGTCTACCTCCTATGCCTGCCTCCTGTCCATCTGTGTTTGCCCCCTGTGCCTGCCTCCTGTCCATCTGTGTTTGCCCCCTGTGCCTGCCTCCTGTCCATCTGTGTTTGCTCCCTGTCACCCTGTGCCTGCCCCCTGTCCACCTGAGCCTGCCACCTGTCCGGGTTTTCCCCCTGTCCACCTGAGCCTGCCACCTGTCCACCTTTGTTTGCCCACTGCCCATCCTGTGTCTGCCTCCAATCCCCTTCTTTGTCTGGCTCCAGGTGGCCCCTCTTTGTGTTTTGCTTCCATGCCCCTGTGTCCTGCCGTCAGCCTGTAGGAAGGAATCAGCTGCAGCCGCTATCACTCACCTAATCCAAAGAGTGCCTGCGGCGATCAGCTGCTGTTCCCTCCTTGCCGCTGGTCTTCTCCGGGTCCCCGATGTCCTCCTCGCCCCCCGCACTGCAATAAGAAATCATCGGCGGTAGCCGCAGGCATCACTCACCTCATCCGGCGGCGATCGGCTGATGTTCCCTCCTTGCCGCTGGTCTTCTCCGGGTCCCCGATGTCCTCCTCACCCCCGCACTGCAAAAAAGAAATCAGCGGTGGTAGCCGCAGGCATCACTCATTTCCTCAAACGGCGATCGGCTGCTTCTGCCTCTTTCACTCCTTGTCCTTAGCGGCTGGTCGCGTCTGACCAGGAAGTGCTGCCACTAAGGAGGAGTGAAAGAGGCAGAAGCAGCCGATCGCCGTTTGATGAAATGAGTGATGCCTGCGGCTACCACCGCTGATTTCTTTTTGCAGTGCAGGGGTGAGGAGGACATCGGGGAGCCGGAGAAGACCAGCGGCAAGGAGGGAACATCAGCCGATCGCCGCCGGATGAGGTGAGTGATGCCTGCGGCTACCGCCGCTGATTTCTTTTTGCAGTGCGGGGGGCGAGGAGGACATCGGGGACCCGGAGAAGACCAGCGGCAAGGAGGGAACAGCAGCTGATCGCCGCAGGCACTCTTTGGATTAGGTGAGTGATAGCGGCTGCAGCTGATTCCTTCCTACAGGCTGACGGCAGGACACAGTGAATACAGGGAATCCCCGAGGTTGCGGCGGGTCGGCGGTTCCTCTCTGCGGGTGATCTGTAGGTCGGGGATTCCCTGTATTCGGACTATAAGACGCAGGGACTTTTTCTTCCAACTTTTGGGGGAGAAAAAGTGCGTCTTATAGTCCGGAAAATACGGTATTTAACCTAATAGCAGCCCTGCTCGCATTATCTCAAGACACATAGGCACATATGCAATTCATTTTTTTTTTACCTGAGTTTTCTCCAAGGTGAAATTTTCAAACTTGTGAATAAAATGCATTTTAAATCACCAGCAAGCAAACAAATACCGTATATACCGGCCTATAAGGCGACTGTGCGTATAAGACAGCCCACCCAACTTTTCCAGTTAGAATATAGAGGTTGGGGTATAGTCGCCGTATAAGACTACCCCAGTAGTGAGTGTCGGGTGTCAGGCTGTGCTGTAATTACCTAATTGTACAGTCTTCCAGTGAATAGAAAAGTAGATTACGCTCTCTGTTTAACCAGTTGCCGACTGCTCCACACCAATTGGCGTGAGCAGTGCGGCAGCCCCAGGACCGCTCCACCCCAATTGGCGTGAACAGCTGTTTATGAGGCAAGCAGGAGATCACGCGCAGGCTACGCGCGCATCTCCTGCTTGGGAGGCGGAGCTTTGCTTTGTACAGCGCTGCGACATGCAGCAGCGCTGTACTGGGGACAGCTGTGTGACACGGCTGTCCCCTCCAGAGTGTCAGCGGTGAAGCCTATGACAGACGATCACAATGATTGGCTCGCAGGGGGTAGGGAGGGTTTAGGATAAAAAGAAAGAAAAACAACAAAATGTATTTAAAAATATTTAATATAAATATTTGTGGAAAAAAAATAAACATTGTGTGGGGGATCAGACCCCACCAACAGGAATCTCTGTTGGTGGAGGGAAAAGGGGGGTGGAATCACTTGTGTTCTGTGTCGTGCGGCCCTGCAGCTAGGCCTTAAAGCTGCAGTGGCCATTTTAACAAAAAATGTCCTGGTCACTAGGGGACTTAAACACTGCGGTCCTCAAGTGGTTAAAAAAAAGACTTGCTGTAATAGTTTCTTGTGTGCAGCCGGTCGTGCGGGTAGCTGTGCGGCTTCCGAGGTCACCTGACTGGTAATGTGTGCGCTCCACTGATGACGCTAACACAGGATGAGATTTCCAGGCTGTATAATGGAGCGCAAACATCACCAGTCAGGTGACCTCGGAAGCCGCACCACTACCCGCGTGAGCGGCTGCTCGCAAGAAACTATTACAGCAAGTCTTTTTTTTTTTAAACAGAGAGAGCAATCTACTTTTCTAGTCACCGGAAGACTGCACGATTAGGTAATTACAGCATAGCCTGACACCCGGCACTCTCCCTACTGACGCTACCTCCAGACAACTGCCCACTGATACTGGGCGTATAAGATGACCCCCTTACTTTTCAGAAGATTTTTAAGGGTTAAAAAGTCACCTTATACGACGGTATGTACGGTACTCAAAATAGTTTTTATAGTACCTTTTCCTTTTTGTTACTTTTTCCATTGCAAAATGCTAAACAGTTACTATAAATCGAACATGAAAAATTAGGGCCCTTTTCCACTAGCGCTAGGGTTTGCTAAATAACATAGGAATCGCGGTAGGGTATTTCCACTACCGCGATTCGTTTTTGCCTGAAACGCGATCGCGGCGCGGAGTGATATTTGCCGCGATTTTGCTATGCAGTGCATAGCATAGCAAAATCGTGGCTGCAAACGTCGGGAAATCGCCGGTAATTTTTTACCTTTTGCGATTCAGCAGTCGCTAGCGTTCAGCGTGAACGCTAGCGACTGCTAGTGGAAAAGGGCCCTAAGGAGAAAACTCAGGAGAAAAAGTAAATTGCATATGGCCCATAATGCATGCCAGGGCGTCTTTAAATGGCATATGCCGTTTAGCTGCCCAATGCAGTTGTGTAGAGCAGTGCAGGGAGCTTCTTTAAAATTACCTGTTCAGGGCAGCTGGATTGGTGTCTCCTCTTTATCCACCGGCGACGCTACACTCCCAGTATCCTCTTTGGAGTTCCAAACACATGTGATCGTAACCCAGGGGGTGGTGTCAGGGTTGCAGAGCTGCCCGGTGGTGGAAGAGGGGTGATGGAAGAAACTCTTCCACTACCTCTCTTCCGCCACTGGGCGGCGCTGCTTCTCTGACACCATCCTCGGGTTATGATTGTGTCGTATCAACTCCAAAGAGGATTTTGACAATGCAGCGCCGCCGGCGGAGGAAAGGAGATGCCAATCCAGCTGACGGGACAGGTTACTATGATCGCTCCCTGTGCCGCTCCGCACACCCTGCCAGTGGCAAAAAAAATTGGCCCTGCCGCCACATATGCTAATGGATTAAAAAATGTAATTTAAAAAAGTGAAAGTTACATATTGCACATATTATGCCTATATTGCCCTGTTACTTCAGTGCCAGGTGATTGCTGAGAGTGTGGCAGGTAGAGTTAGGTGCATTACCGTAACAACACTCACATTCCCCTTGTACAGTGGTTTGTGCTAATTGCACAACACGCGCTACTCTGCTGGTGTAAGTACCGGCAACATTTTAATAGCCTTTAGTGAATCAACCACCTAGGGAGCTATGCTCCACTCATTATAATCACATAGTACTGATGTAATGGGACAGTGTGGGCACTGCCCTTCCATAATATAAATAATTGATATCTTTATATTTTTGTTGTCAGAGGGTCGGGATTCCAGCACAGCATGTTCCTTGGTCTGACTTTTTCATATTTTCTGACGACCTAGTGTGTTTTAAAATGTATTTTTATATTCCTCTTTTGTTATAACATTCTATAGATGAAGATTATTATTATTATTTTTACTGGATTTATAAAGCACCAACAAATTATGCAGCACTGTACAATACACAAGATTACAGACAATGATAAGAGGGATGACCGACAACACAATACAGGTAATAAAAAGATGGGTGCTCAGAGGTGTATCTACATGGGTGCTGGTATGGCATGTGCCATGGGCGCCACTTACTGGGGGCGCTGCTCTGCGGCATCCCCGGCGTCCTCCAAACAGATTCTAGTTTTTATCTGGGGAAAATTCTGCTGTCTAGCTACATATTTTTTTTGGGGGGGGGGGGGGCAAGCTCTGTTATATAAGGGATATGTATATAGGCTGACCTATTGCGATACTCCTAAACCTGGACACAACCAATTCAACCGAGACTAAATACTTGGAGGGTGGTGCGCCCCCTTCCATGGGCGGGGGGGGGGGTAGGGAATTTAAGTGTATGCCATAGGCGCTGTTTATGCCTCTGAGGTGCTGCACAAGACTTCTTGTAATTTAATGTACAGGAGTTAAAAAAACTAACAGTGAGTTCAATTTGCTCCTCTATACAAAGTTTGGCAACAGTACTTTGTGTATTTTGTTTGGCATACTCTTTTAATAATAATAATAATAATATGGGGACTCAAAGTGCCTGTGTTCTGCAGTCTCAAAGGCTCAGGAAAAGAGGTGGGTTTTTAGCCTTCTCTTAACCTCCCTGGCATTATGATTATTTTCAGATTAAGGTTCTAAAAGCCGTGCAATCTTTTCACAAGCTTTTAGACCCTAAAAACAAGAAACAAACAAAAAAAAAAGCATACCACAAAGAGATCTGAAGCTGCTCCTGCATATAACTCACTCAGGCACGCGATTACCATTCTGAGCTGCAGATTTCTGTCCCGGTCCTGACTCAGGATTACCGCTAAGGAGGTTAAAGCTGTCCAGAGAAGGCGCCTCTCACACTGATTGTGGGAGATTTCATGAGACTGTCAAGATACAGATACAGTACTACCATTTGCAGAAGAAACTTAATGTTTTGAAAGCTTGCAATCAACCATGTACAGTTAGTCATTAACCTCCCCGGCGTTCTATTGAGATCGCCAGGGAGGCTGCGGGAGGGTTTTTTTTTTATAAAAAAAAAATTTATTTCATGCAGCCAACTGAAAGTTGGCTGCATAAAAGCCCACTAGAGGGCGCTCCGGAGGCGTTCTTCCGATCGCCTCCGGCAAGCATAAGTAACAAGGAAGGCTGCAATGAGCAGCCCTCCTTGTTTGGCTTTCCTCGTCGCCATGGCGACGAGCGGAGTGACATCCTGACGTCAGCCGCCTCCGATCCAGCCCTTAGCGCTGGCCGGAACTGATTGGTCCGGCTGCGCAGGGCTCGGGCGGCTGGGGGGACCCTCTTTCGCCGCTGCTCGCGGCGGAGCGCCGCAGAGTGGCGGCGATCAGGCAGCACACGCGGCTGGCAAAGTGCCGGCTGCGTGTGCTGCTTTTTATATGAGGAAAATCGGCCCAGCAGGGCCTGAGCGGCAGCCTCCGGCGGTGGTGGACGAGCTGAGCTCGTCCATACCGCTCAGGAGGTTAAAGGTACAACTGGAAACACTTTGTTGGTTTGATGTCTGCATTTCTGCTCTACGACTAATACCTGACCATACTTCATCTTGTGGAATAACTGTGTTTTATATGCACATAAACTCAAAGTAATAAAGCTTTCAAGTTTGTCAGTAATTACTGCAGTATACAGATCAAAACTGAAGGCACAATGTTTTTCTCAACAAAAGTACCACTTCTCTTTGTTTTTTTTCCTGGAACTTATTCTGATCACCTCAAATGTATCTTTGACAGCTAAACACACTTAAATAGATTTTGGGTCCCGCTGTATGTTTTTTGTTGAAAAACTCTATTTGTCAAGCGATGGTCATAAGGCGCAGAGAAGCCCTAGCTAATGCACATCTTATTAAAGGTTGCCACTAATCCAGTTTTTTTCATCCAATTTTACCAAATATATGTAGTATAAGGGTAAATTTAGTGCATGTCTCTCTTATATTACATAGAAATGGTAAGATTAGATGAAAAAGATGAAATCATTAGTGGTCACCATAACAAAGATCAGAAAAATGGCAAAAACAGCATTTGCTGCACAATCAACCAGCAAAGAATGGAATTTTTGTTGACATCACATGACCACAGGTGACCAGTAAGAGACTGGGGGAAAAGTCCAGCCTATTAGGATGTACCGGTACATCAGGAAAGGTTAAAAGGACTTGTTCAATACTGGTAAGTGAAAAGCATCTCTGACTTCTTCCCCATTGCAACCCACACCTTGTAGTTGTAAAAATGTAAAAAAATAAATAAATAAATAAAAGAATAAACTGAATTAGTGGAACTTACATTCTCCAGTTAGCAAGCAGTGCAAACATACAGTATATGTCCTATATTTAGTATGAGCAGATTCATACATTGTAGTACTAGTATATAGCATTTTTTGAAGTACATAGGTTTAATGATTGGTCTTTGTGATGACTCTCAAAAACAATGACTGTTTAGATCACAGAGAGTGTATGGGGATAGACAATGTCTGCTCAGACAGATATTGGCTGGAATGAGATTGAACAGTTGTTCATGTGCACTACCTGTCTTCCGACGATTCTGTACTGAAGAACACCAGGGATTATTGGCCAATGGATGAGCAGATTGTGAAGGCACATGCAAATCTTCTGCCAGTCATTGATATCTGGTAGCATATTTTTTCATGACTATTTTAAATGTATTTCAGAACCTATGAGAGCAATGCCTGTAGAGTACTGAATTCTCCATTTCAGCACCACGGACAGCAACTAGTGTGTGATAGCAATTTCCACAGTGGACTGAATTCTCCATTTCAGCACCATGGACAGCAACTAGTGTGTGAGAGTACAGTAATGCTTGGAGGGGGCTGAGTTCTCTATTTCAGCACCACGGACAGCAACTAGTGTGTGAGAGCAATGCCCAGAGCGGACTGAATTCTCCATTACAGCACCATGGACAGCGGAGCAATTCAATTTGCTGCCAGTTGTTTCTGAACTGCAAAGAGCAATCAGAGTTCACAGTATTGAATACTTGTATGGGATAAAGTTTTGAACGTTGCCAAGCTATACAATAAAACAAACCACTTTATTAGGATTATTCGATTAGGCAAAGGAACTTGCAGCTACCGAACAAATTATGTCTTTCCATTGCCTGACTACAGTACATAGATTGATTTCTGTAGGTTACTGCAGCATGCATAAACATTAACTTTAAGGGGGGTACAAAACTGTTTGCTTTGGATAAACAGATCATTTACATGAGGAAGTGAATTGTCCCGCGAAACGTGTTGCATATGGAGATTTTTAATGTAAAATTAAACCTGTTTTTCAAATTAGACTCATTGAACCTGACTACCTAGAGTTTAGTCCACCACTACCTCCCTTTTAATATTCTTTTAGTGTATTTCTTGTGAAGCTGGTGACTAGTTGGTGTTTTCACCATCCAGTCTTTGGGGCCATGTATGGCAGGATTGTTAACAGCATGTAATGCTAGACAAATCTTTACTCTCCCTTGTATAATCATTCTGCTGGTTAGCACTGAGACGAGTTGATGGTGATAAAAAGGTGATAAAAAACGTATCAACAATCCTTGAAGCACATGGATGTTTTACTGAGGCATCTGGATCAAAACATTTCAAATTAAACATGTACAAGTCTTCCTTGGAAACACACACAGAGGGAGCGCGCCAGAGGCATTCCAATCGTGAATCTTCTGAACATCAGTATATCACGGCAGTTTATCCTGAACGTTATTGGCACCCGGGGTCACATATTGGAATTTACAGGGAGGCAGAGGGAGAAATAAAGCATTAAATCGAAGATGCCTGGTTACTGGCCTTGTGCTGATCATTTAACACCAGAAATTACAATGTGGTTGGTCTGCTGGTGAACTCAACGTACCATGACAGATGTGCTATAAGCTAACCATGACAGATGTGCTATAAGCTATGCACATGGGTTTACATTGTCTCACAACTGCATCTGTAAATAGCCGACAGATTTTAATAAGGTTCAATCACTAAGCTCCGTACACATGCTAGACTGTGGCCGTCGGAAATGAATGACAAACGACTGGTCAGCAGATAATCTTTAAAAAAAATGCCCCAATGATGGTAAAAGACAGTGATTATCATCCACATAGATCGATACATCCTAGTGGATCAGTTCAGACGATAATCATTGTTAGTCATTCATAAGGAATGATAACGAAAGATCGATCCATTTAAAGTACTCACGTGTTTCGAATTTCGCCCTTCTGTGTAGGGAGACTGACCGACATATCTGTATAGATCTTTTTCATGGAGTACTATTGTAAAAAATATAGGAAAACCTGAGAATGCCCCATAGGGAGATGGACTAGTCTAAAACCTGTCTAATCCTTTCTGTATTATCCAGCTATAATTTTTTCTGACTGTACAATACCCCAGAGGGGATGAATGCCTGTAAATCAGTAAAAATTCTAAAATTCGGAATTCATGCAACATTTCTTACCACAAACCAATCCAATGAAGGAGATAAGTCAGGATAACACCTTAAAACACTTGCCCTTTCCAAAGCGATTGGCCAACATGTGGATTTGTTTTACAGGGACTCAGCGATTGGAGCTAATGCAGACATAACATGCAGGAAAAAGCCCTGCCAAAGCCACAATGTTTTGTATGAAGCAAGGTAAGTCTACATTCAGGAAAACTGGGGCCGGGAAGAGCGAGAAAGGGAACTAAAGAAGGCCCCCACGATAGGGCTAGACAGCTTCCTGACAGGACTGGGTTAAGTTCCTAGGATAGATAGGATCGGTTTGGCTGCTGGGCAAAAAAGGGAGGGGTTTCAGGAGCCAGAGCCGGGCCTAGGGCTGAGAGGAAGGGGTGGAGCTAGGCTAGTGAAGCTGTGAAAAGGGAACGTCCCCACCTACCCTCCCCTATTTTGGTGCAACTTCTGGGTATGTTTTTGTCATTGCAGCTGGTAAGGTTTAAGGAGGATGGTGGTGAAATGGTGTGGAGGAATTCACGTGGGTAAATTCCTCACGTTAAAAGGTCATCTGCAAGAAGTTGTTTTATAAAGGGCATGCAGCTGTCTCCGAGTCGGCGGACATATCTGGGGGCCGGTTTAAGGTTGCATCCCCAAGGTTTTTGGTTTGGTCATTAACCTCCGGATTCCTTGCCCTGAACACTGACTGGTTTCTCATTGTTTTACGAGTTTTATTTTAAAATGTTGTAAAGTTTAACCAAATCGGGCTGCATTGGCCTATACTTTCCCAACGTCAATGGCAGTACTGGTATTCTGTAGTGGTAAAGGCCGGGTTTATTGTTATTACTTTTAATAGGCGGGACGTGGATGGGAAATGCCTATATCATGCAACTCACTAAAATGTTAACTTTCAAAAGGTTACATCAACATACAGAGAGGATTTTGGAGACCATGTGTATTTCTAACAGACTTGGCTTGCTCATATGTAAGACTAGGAATAGCTGATTATGAATTGACACAACCTGTGTAAAATGTATTAGTAGCACTCTGAAATCTCCGATATCTATGTTGATGTGACCTTTCTTTAGCAAATATTCCAGTGATCAGCAGTTACGAGAATGAACACCCTTTCATCTTGTCCTTCCTCTTTCCCATTGCCATTTATTGTGTCTTTAAAGAGGTGAAGGTTAAGTTCACTGCAGAGTTATTTTAACCTTAGAAAGAAGATCAAGGCCTTTGTGAACCTTCTTTATGTCCAATGAATCCCTATGAATATCTGCTCTGTTTTATTTTCTAAATCTAAATCCAGTATTGTTTCCCCACATACTCACTGTCATTTTTCGAAATTCCCTAAAGCTAGTTTTATACTTGGCAGAGGAGCCCGGGGCAGGACTATCACTCCTGTAAATTATCCTGTAGCACAGTACGCTGTCAGGGTAATATGCATAGCCCTGCCCCCAAACAGTGACATGCTCCCTGCTTGACAGGAAGTACATCACTGTTTTTCTCCCAATCAGCGCATGCATGCCGCACCACCACTGCAACAATCGAAATAGGTTGTTGTGGTGCCATAGACTCCAATGCAAATGCCTGCCCCGCGGTACCACTCGTACCATGCGGCAACGCACTGCAGAGTCTGCGTTGCCTCTGTCATCGTGATCACTTCCATCACATTGGGTCGCACCGCAGGTAGTGTGTCATCTGTGATCTGATGCAACGCGGGATGTGTGAAAGTAGCCTGTAAGGGAACCTGAATAGAAAGCAATATAGAGGCTGCCAGCTTCATTCCATTTGCCTGGCTGTCATGCTGAGCTTTGGCTTTAATGATTCTCACACTAATTCTGGGCCAGGGTCTTATAGTATTAAGCAAAGCATCAGCACAGAAATCAGGCAACTGGCATTGTCTATAAGAGAATGAAGATGGCAGCCCCCATAGTCCTCTCACTTCAGGCTCCCATTAACAAGAACATCTATATATCATTATCAATACACCTGCAAGAATTATCTCTTAAGTTTATTCTCAGTTCAAGTTTGCTTTACAGAGAGCCCGAGGTGGGCTCAAAAGAAAAAAGTAGGCAATCTTATCCGCAGGGCTTAGCCAATCAGGTAGCCCCAAAAACCGCCACTCCCTGCCGCTCCGGTGGGCCACTTTCACGATGCTGCACTGAGAGACTGTGTGTCTCTCATAGCGTGCAGGGAGGCGGGGGAGCAGCAGGGGGCGCGGATAAGGAGAGAGAGCTGGCCAATGGCAACTCTGTGAACCCTGTAGGAACGCCCCTGGCGGGCGTGGCGTTTTAAACAGGGAATTCCTCTCCTCAATATTTACCTCCGAGATAGCGACAAATATTGTCCCTAATCTCAGGGGGTTATAGTGCGGCGGTGGGGGGGGGGGCAGAGAGAGGCGGTGTGGGGACACAGAGGCATGTCAGGAGGCAGAGAACATGCCTCTGTGTCCCATCTGCCCCCCGAAGATCCACCTCAAGTTTTCTTCAACCTATTGGGGACCGCCGTAAGGTTGAATCAACGTCCGGCAGGTGGTGGTACAGTTCTGACCGGACGTTGATTCAACGTCCGTGCTAAAGAACCGCTCCCGACGCGATCGTGCGCACTGGAGAGGGGAGATTAAGCTGTCATATGACAGCTGGCATCTTCCCTCAGTGATCAGCAGCCATCATGTATGGCTGCTGATCACGTGATCACTACGATCGCCGTCGGATCATAGTGATCACTTTGACAGCGGCGGCGGCAGGGGGGGAAAGAAGAGGATCCACTCACCTCTCTGCCGTTCCAGCGACGATTGGCGCCCCCCTCTGCTCTGGCCGGCATCTCTGCTTCGTCTGACGTCAGTGCCGGGTCCCGGCTTGATGACGTCATCAAGCCGCGACCCGACCTGAGCGTCATTTAGAGCGGAGATGCCGGCCGGAGAAGAAGGGGGCTACTGCGGCTCATCACTGGAGCCTGGAAGGTAAGTGATGGCTGCTGCGCACAGGGGGGACACTTGCCACCATGGGGGGGACACTGCCCAGCCAGCCACAGATGGGATCCGGCCGCCCGACCCCCCCAAACGCGCGCACCCCCCTCCAACGCAAAATGCCCTGGTCCTTAAGGGGGGTTAGGCGGCCGGTCCCGAAGTGGTTAAGCAGAGCAAACAAGCACATGGGAGTCTGGTCTTGTCATAGAGCAAGAACAGCACTTACTACTTGTAGGGAAATACAGCTTATCTTTCACCATTTATTACATAACTGGCATTACTTTTTAAAAAAACATATGACCCTTCGTTTTTCTTATTAAACATACATAATATAATAAAACTAATGCAATTTCCTTCCATTATGTCTGTAATATATATGTTTATATAATGAATATATTTATTACAGTGTTGTATGTCGTGTGTGCTCACTCTATCCTGCTGATCATCGTTTAGTGAAATCATGTAAAGGTTGGGGACACTTGCTGAACATGAATATACTGTATAAAAAACATTTCCATTAGCATATACATAGAAATATAGATTTGTTTTTTCAAGTAAAGATCAAAAGAGGAACTGCAGTGAAAATAACGTAAATAGAACGGCTTATTGTTTTACAAAATATTAATCTATACATTATTAAAAATCAGTGTTTGCCCATTTAAAGTCTTTCCCTACCCTGATTTAAATTCTGAAATGTATCTTAAAGGACAACTGTAGTGAGAGGTATATGGAGGCTGCCATATTTAATTCCCTTTAAACAATACCAGATGCCTGGCTATTTAGCTGATCTTCTGCCTCTCTAATACTTTTAGCCACAGCCCCTGAACAAGCATGCAGCAGATCAGGGGTTTCTGACATTTTTGTCAGATCTGACAAGATTAGCTGCACGCTTGTTTCTGGTGCGTGATTTAGACACTACTGCATGCAAATAGATCAGCAGGGCTGCCGGGCAACTGGTATTGCTTAAAAGGAAATAAATATGGCAGCCTCCATATATTTCTCACTACAGTTCTCCTTTAACTGGCCACATCTTTAGTCCTGTCAGGTGCAACTCTGAGGAATGCTTATTTCCAAGGATTCTGAAGCCAGTGAAAATAATGTCTGGTCTCCAAGAATGCTCTGGGAGGAGAATTCTGCATACCTAAACAGCCTAGGCTAAGCGTCACTGGAAAGGAAATTTAACACAAAAGAACTAAAAGAATTGCAAGTTACCTGGGGCTTCCCCCAGCCCACCTCAGGCCCCTGGGCTTCCTTGCAATCTGCACGGGCTGCTCGGATAGTCCGCTAGCTGTCCCGGTAACTTGGCTCAGTGTCTCTGCATTGTGCATGCACAGTGGAGAGCGACTGAGCCAGGTTACCGGGGCGGTCTGGAAGAAGCCCCAGGTAAGTATCAATTCTTTTAGTCCCTTTGTCTCAGGTACACTTTAAGGCTCTTTTACATTAGCCCAGTTTCAATCCAATTTTTGGATCACACTCGATTTGGCGATGGCACTGGCGCTTTGATTTTTGGTCTTCCTGTGTTTGTGAATTGCCTATAATTAGTTGTTTTTTTAAATAAGCTGTGTAAATAAAGAAAATAGTGATTACATGGCAGTGCATTTGCGATGCTGATCAGTGTTCAGTGTAAAGCTATGTTCACATTATAAATCGACATCGCTTTTTCAAGAGCTGAGCGATTTTTACACTTTATAAGCACTTTTCTAAGCGCTTTCACAGAGCATTTTTTTTCACTTCCTGACGTCAGTCAGGAAGAGAACTCTTTTACCCGGAAATGAATAAATACAATGTATTTATTCATGAAAGTGTTAGGGAAATTGCTATACAAAGCGCTTTTGCGATTTCTCTACACCTTCCATTGAACCAAATCGGCCTGAAAATGGTGCAGACAGCGCTTTTTGGAGCGGATCGGAATCGAACCGCTCAGATGTGAACACTCTCATAGGAAATCATTGTACAAGCGCTTTTAGGACGATTTTCAAAATTGCTGATGCTTAAATAAAAACAAACTAAAAAGCTCTAGGTGTGAACAAGCCCTAAATGAGCCGTCCACTATTTCCTAGATACAAAGCCTTACTGAATGTGCACACAGCCTACAGCTAGCCGTAATAAAGTTTTCCTTCTCCATGGCAGGTCCAGGCAAACTAAGGCCACATACACACATCAGACCATAGTCTTTGGAAAATGAAAGATCACAGACCAATCTTACCACCCTTCATGTAGTATGAGAGCCATACCTACACAGTCTATTCTATGGAGCTGAACTTTCCATCAGAAAAAAAATCTTTGCAAGATGCTGCACACAAACATGCTGCACACACTCAAAAGATCTGTAGCTGCAAAAGATCTGTTCCTGCCAAAAATCTGTTCCTGTAAATTGCAATGATAGTCTATGAGATCTGCAGATCATCATACACACATGATTTAACTGACATTCATCTGCAGATCAGATCCACCAGGATGGATTTTCAGATCTGCGGATGATTGCTTGATCTGCAGATGAATGTCAGTTAAATCATGTGTGTATGATGATCTGCAGATCTCATAGACTATCATTGCAATTTGCAGGAATCGATTTTTGGCAGGAACAGATCTTTTGCAGATACTGATCTTTTGTGTCTGTACAGCATCTGTGTGTGCAGCATCTTGCCAAGATTTTTTTCTGATGTGGAGTTCGGCTCCATAGAAAAGACTGTGTAGGTATGGCTCTCATACTACATGAAGGGTGGTAAGATTGGTCTGTGATCTTTAATTTTCCAAAGACTATAGTCTGATGTGTGTATGAGCCTAAAGGTGGCCACACACGATACAATAAAATGATCCGATTTTACGGCAATTCGATAAAAACGATCGGATCTCCCGAAAAAATCGAAAGCTTTTTTTTCATTCGACTGAAAAATCTGATCGGATTTCCCGTTTTCTTCGATTTTTATCGATCCGGAATGCCGGATATTTTTCTTCAATCTTTCTAAAGATTGTATGGTGTGTGTTAGATTGTCAGTTTATTAATATACACACTCTAGCAATTTTGTCATAGTTTCCAATCATTTTTATCATAATTGGGGAAAAATGTACCATACATGTACCATAAATGTACATTGGTCAGATTTTTTTAAATGTTACAATCAGTCAGAAAAATTGATTGCAATTCTTAAATTGAACAGATATTTAAAAAATTGTATGGTGTGTGGCCACCTTAAGGCTCTGTATCAAGGTACCAAATGAGTATAATTTCAGCTATGTAAACCAGATATCTTGTACCTCAAATCCTGACTCAGCTACTTTTTTTGGTGCAATACTAAACATGTAGTCCTCACACAGCAGGAATACAATAATGATCAGCCTTGGAAACCCAATCTAACGGATCGCAATTCACTGGAGAAGGGTCTGGCCCACAGTCCAGGCAACACATGTACAGACATACAATTATTGCCCAATCCAACCACAATCAGGTGGCAACCACCTAACGTGTGCACAAAGTTAGGGGGGAACCATAGTGAATATAATGCAGTGAATAAAATTGTGTATTTTTTACAATATTTAATTATAAAGTATTTAGTCAGTGTTTGCTCATTGTAAAACCTCTCCTCTCCCAGATTTACATTTAGTCTTGTCAGGTGATCTTTGCAAAATGTTTGTTTACTGAGAGTTCTATGCACAGAGGGAGGTATTAAAATGCAACAAGGTTCACAGGCAGCAAAGTTTCAGGGCCATGGTGCTGACATCACACTGTGGGAGGGGTTTCACCGCAATATCAGCCATACAGAACCCCCTGATGAGCCATTTGAGAAAAGGTAAAGATTTCTCATAGAAAGGGGGTATCAGCTACTCATTGGGATGAAGTCCAATACTTGGTAAAAGTTTCTCTTTAAAGCCAGTTGTTTTGGGAGATGTGCCTCCCCAGCCAAGTTAATAGCTTATTCTTTTGCATGTTTGTCACACTCAAATGTTTCTGCTCATCAAAAACCGTTAACTATTAGTCAAAGATAACATAATTGAACTTAAAATGCAGTTTTAGATGATGGTTTTTATTATTTAGTGAGGAAAAAAAACTCAAAACCTACATGGCCCTGTGAGAAAAAGTGATTGCCCCCCTTGTTAAAAAATAACTTAACTGTGGTTTATCACACCTGAGTTCAATTTCTGTAGTCACCCCCAGGCCTGATTACTGCCACACCTGTTTCAATCAAGAAATCACTTAAATAGGAGCTATCTGACACAGAGAAGTAGACCAAAAGCACCTCAAAAGCTAGACATCATGCCAAGATCCAAAGAAATTCAGGAACAAATGAGAACAAAGTACTGTAATTGAGATCTATCAGTCTGGTAAAGGTTATGAAGCCATTTCTAAAGCTTTTGGACTCCAGCGAACCACAGTGAGAGCCATTATCCACAAATGGCAAACACATGGAACAGTGATGAACCTTCCCAGGAGTGGCTGGCCGACCAAAATTACCCCAAGAGTGCAGAGAAAACTCATCTGAGAGGCCACAAAAGACCCCAGGACAACATCTAAAGAACTGCAGGCCTCACTTGCCTCAATTAAGGTCAGTGTTCACAACTCCACCATAAGAAAGAGACTGGGCAAAAAGGCCTGCATGGCAGATATCCAAGGCGCAAACCACTTTTAGTCAAAAAGAATATTAAGGCTCGTCTCAATTTTGCTAAAAAAAACCCATCTCAATGATTGCCAAGACTTGTGCGAAAATACCTTGTGGACCGCCGAGACAAAAGTTGAACTTTTTGAAAGGTGCGTTTCCTGTTAAATCTGTTGTAGAAGTAACACAGCATTTCAGCAAAAGAACATCATACCAATAGTAAAATATGGTGGTGGTAGTGTGATGGTCTGGGGTTGTTTTGCTGCTTCAGGACCTGGAAGGCTTGCTGTGATAGATGGAACCATGAATTCTACTGTCTACCAAAAAATCCTGAAGGAGAATGTCCGGCCATCTGTTCGTCAACTCAAGCTGAAGCAATCTTGGGTGCTGCAGCAGGACAATGACCCAAAAGACACCAGCAAATCCACCTCTGAATGGTTGAAGAAAAACAAAATGAAGACTTTGGAGTGGCCTGGTCAAAGCCCTGACCTGAATCCTATTGAGATGTTGTGGCATGACCTTAAAAATGCAGTTCATGCTAGAAAACCCTCAAATAAAGCTGAATTACAACAATTCTGCAAAGATGAATGGGCCAAAATTCCTCCAGAGCGCTGTAAAAGACTTGTTGCAAGTTATCGCAAATGCTTGATTGCAGTTATTGCTGCTAAGGGTGGTCCAACCAGTTATTAGGTTCAGGGGGCAATTTCTTTTTCACACAGGGCCATGTAGGTTTTTTTGAGTTTTTTTCTCACTAAATAATAAAAACCATCATTTAAAACTGCATTTTGTGTTCAATTATGTTATCTTTAACTAATGGTTAACGGTTTTTGATGAGCAGAAACATTTGAGTGTGACAAACATGCAAAAGAATAAGAAATCAGGAAGGGGGCAAATAGTTTTTCACACCACTGTATATATATATATATAATACGCACACACACACATACAGCAGAGTCCCCAGTATCCGCCACCGGCAGCCTGATGTTGTATACATGTGCTTGCCGGTTACTCGAACAACTGGCCGAATAAGCACAAACCTCCCCATCCTAAATACTCACCAAGCTTTCAGCAACGTCTTGGAGTCTCCCTACAGCTCTTGGTGGCGCTCCTGGCGGCTTTCCGACATCCTCCATGCATGTAAGTTGGCATGTCACCTGATCCGCATTGGGTCAGATGACACACCTTTCCATGCACAGATGCCGAAAAGCCGCTAGGAGCCACAGGGAGGCTACAAGACGTCGCTGGAGGCTCAGTAAGTATTTAAACCCCCAAAGAAACAGTCCATCAGGCATTTCGATTAGTTGAGACTTCCAGTTGCCTGAGTTCCGGATAATATATATAATCTCAGTATTAGTATATTCCTTTCCAGGCTTTAAGTCATGCACTGGAAAGGGCTTTGCCAATGTCAGCAGTTTACTGCGTACACATGAGAAACAGATATTAATCAATACCTTCATCTAGATACAGGATGGCACGCATGGAAGCATCTGGGTGTCTGAAAGGTTCTCATGTTCCATTGCAGGTTGTCAAAAGATTTTCAGTTGTAAAATTCCCAAACTATGTTACTTGTCAAGCGACAAGTAACTATGTTACTTGTCATGCGCCTGGAGTGCTTTCTTTGGGCTATGGATGGCCTGCAAAAGGTCATCTTTCAGGTCATCCACTTTACTCCCCCACTAGACCCCTGGAAAGAACGGGGAGTTCTTTCCAGGGGTCTAGTCCTGGGAAAAGAAGTGAGTAGACTCACCTGGAGAACCTCTGCGCGGCGCGCCAAAAATGGGCGTGGTCAAGCACACCGTGGGCGTGGTCATGGGTGGGGCCAAATATACATGACCTTAGCAGTGATGTAAAAGGTCTGCCAAGGAAGTTTGAGCTCTGCCGTAGTGTATCCCCCAAAAATTGATGTAATCTGACAGCATTTCACCAAAAAGACACATAATCTGGTAGAAGTTCCTCCAAAATACAGATAATATGGAAGTGGTTCCCCCAAAATAGACAATGTGGCAGCAGCAGTTCCACCAACATACACATAATTTGGAAGCAGTTCCCCAAAATACGCGAAACCTGACAGCGGATCACTCAAAATACACGTAACACCCAAAAGACATAATCTGGCAGTAGTGGTCCCCCAAACATACACAATCTGGCAGCAGTTCCCCAAAATACACGTAATCTGGCAGCAGCCGTTCCCCTAACATACACATAATCTGGCAGCTGTTCCCCAAAATACATAACAGCGATTCCACAAAAATGCAGATAATCTGACAGCAGTTCCCCCAAAATAGGTACCCCCAGGTAGCCAGGTCTATAGGTGTCCCCAGTATAAGTAGCCATGAGTATAGTAGTCCCCAGTATATGTAGCCAGAGGTATAGTTGCCTAGTATATGTAGCCAGGGGTATATGTGCCCAGTTGATGTAGCCAGTGGGATATGTCCCCAGTATATGTAGGCAGGGGTATATGTCCCCAGTATATGTAGGCAGGGGTATATGTCCCCAGTATATGTAGGCAGGGGTATATGTCCCCAGTATATGTAGGCAGGGGTATATGTCCCCAGTATATGTAGGCAGGGGTATATGTCCCCAGTATATGTAGGCAGGGGTATATGTCCCCAGTATATGTAGGCAGGGGTATATGTCCCCAGTATATGTAGGCAGGTGTATATGTCCCCAGTATATGTAGGCAGGGGTATATATGCCCAGTATATGTAGGCAGGTGTATATGTCCCCAGTATATGTAGGCAGGTGTATATGTCCCGAGTATATGTAGGCAGGGGTATGTGTCCCCAGTATATGTAGGCAGGGGTATGTCCCCAGTATATGTAGGCAGGTGTATATGTCCCCAGTATATGTAGGCTGGTGTATATGTCCCCAGTATATGTAGGCAGGGGTATATGTCCCCAGTATATGTAGGCAGGGGTATGTCCCCAGTATATGTAGGCAGGTGTATATGTCCCCAGTATATGTAGGCAGGTGTATATAACCCCAGTATATGTAGGCAGGGGTATGTCCCCAGTATATGTAGGCAGGTGTATATGTCCCCAGTATATGTAGGCAGGTGTATATGTCCCCAGTATATGTAGGCAGGGGTATATGTGCCCAGTATATGTAGCCAGTGGGATATTTCCCCAGTATATGTAGGCAGGGGTATATGTCCCCAGTATATGTAGGCAGGGGTATATGTCCCCAGTATATGTAGGCAGGGGTATATGTCCCCAGTATATGTAGGCAGGGGTATATGTCCCCAGTATATGTAGGCAGGGGTATATGTCCCCAGTATATGGAGGCAGGTGTATATGTCCCCAGTATATGTAGGCAGGGGTATATATGCCCAGTATATGTAGGCAGGTGTATATGTCCCCAGTATATGTAGGCAGGTGTATATGTCCCCAGTATATGTAGGCAGGTGTATATGTCCCCAGTATATGTAGGCAGGTGTATATGTGCCCAGGTAGCCAGGTGTGCCCCAGCCCCCCACCCGGAGGGAGCAGAGCAGGGAAGGCGAGCTATAGGGACAGTGGGGATGGGCGGACATCTCCCCCCCCATCCCTCACCTTTGTGCTCCCCTTCCTGCCTCTCCTCTCCGGCGTTTTTAAGTGTCGGCCCGGCGGCGAAAGTGGGCGGATACTTACCTCGTTCCAGTCGCATGGGACGCTCCGCTCTGTGTGCGGCTAGAAGACCAGACTAGCCTCACACAGAGCGGAGCGTCCCATGCGACTGGAACGCAGGAAGTCTCCGCCCCCTTTCGCCGCTGGCCCGACACTTAAAAACGCTGGAGGGGAGAGGCAGGAAGGGGAGCACAAAGGTGAGGGATGGGGGAGGAGATGTCCGCCCATCCCCACTGTCCCTATAGCTCGCCTTCCCTGCTCTGCCCCCCTCCACACAAGCCAGGGTGAATGGCGTTCACTTTGAAGAAAAAGTGGGTGGACGCCGTTCACCCGCGTTCACGCAGGACTCGACCCCTGGTTCTTTCCCCCTTTCCTCTCCTCTCCCCCCAAAAAACACACAAATCACTGGTGACACTGCTGGGTGCTCCCTTACAAAACTTAGTTATATTTGCTTCCAACAGTCTCAGGTGCCCTTCAAGTGCCTGGAGTGCTTTCTTTGTGAGACAGGGAAAAATGGTGCAGGACATTTGGGTGGCGCCATAACCTGTAATATAAATTATGGCTGTAGCAGCACTCGGAGGGTAATTTGGGGGCCGGCAAAAGACGGAGCCCAAATTACGAAAAAAAAACTGTGTAATTCAGCCACCAGCGATAGCTGGCAGCAAAATTGCATCTTTCCCGAGTCCATGGACGGAGTGGGAATAGTAATCTATGCTGCCGGGACTTTTGAAGGAGCCGAGTGAGCCGTTTTTCAGCTTCACCCTGTGCTCAAATTTCCCAGCACCCTTTTTGCATGTATGCTTTCTTTGAGCTACTGATGACCTGCAAATGGTTAACTTTCAGAGCAGTCCCTTTCCCCCCTCTGTCCTCACCTACCCCCCCCCCCCCCCCATCTCTCTTCCACACACACATAAACACACAAACCACTAGTGACACCATTATAGGCTGCTAGGTAAATTCCTTAAATGAATGAGTTATTTATATTTGTTTCCAATCAGTATGACTAAAGACTACCCAAATTCATGCATGCAGATTCAAGGTAAAGCCCTCTTTGCTGTCCCTTTTACATGCCCCAGCGTGTCTCCTGTTAGTAAGAGCTGGTGGGATTAGGTAAATGCAACCCCTTCTCATTCCCCAATATGACTGTCTTCCAGATTCTGCCCTGGTGCAGAGTCGGGTATATTTTTCATTACTGATATCATAGACTGCAAAGTAAAATGAGCTAGAAAGCAACCTCAAATTTACTTTTTAGGCAAACCTGAAGAGAAAATACATTTATGAAATGATTCATTGTTTTTGTTTTACTAAAGTTAAAGCTAATAGGAATCAATAATAAAAAAAAAAATCAGCCAGATACTTACCTAAGGAGAGGGAAGGCTCTGGGCTCTATACGGTCCACTTGTTTAAGCGTCAGCCCCCCGTTTGCACCCCTCAACGTGGGGGGCTTCAGAAGTCTTCGGGAACCCGAGTGCTCCCGAAGACAGGCGGCTCCATACGGCGCATGGGTGAGCGTGAAAGAGAGGGCACTCGCACAGGCGCAGTACGGAGCCACCCTCTTCGGGAGCACTCGGGCTCCCAAAGACTTCTGAAGCCTTCTTCAGTGACAGAAAACAGTATTTGACCAATTGGTTGAATACGGCTATGAGGAAGCCAGCGATGGAGCGAGGAGACCAGGAGAGAAGCGACAAGGCTCTATTGGACCCAGAGCCTTTCCTCTCCCTAGGTAAGTATCTGGTTGATTTTTTTATTGATTCCCGTTTACTTTAAATAGAACATAGACCTGAGTACTATACTTTTATGTCGGTTTAAGGTCTGCATTTTAAGAGTGGATACTCAACAGCGGCCATGACAAATCTGCCTTGCTGAACTGTAAAACAGGAATAATGACCCTTTCAACTTTTCAGCACTTATCAAAAGCCTTCTCTCACTCAGATAAAGTTTGTTTGGCTTCTATTTACTTTTCAGAAAAGGGACTGAATTTCACAAACTGTTCCACAAGCTCATTTGTTTATACTGTATAACAATTCCAGTTTTTCAAAAATTGCAGAACTAGAAAAAAGAAAAGGGACAATTTCCTAGTAGGGCTAGTACTACATGTACCTATATTACCTGCATTAGTGCCAACATTTTCAGTGTATACAATAGTGTATCTACATGCTGCAGCATGACTTTTCTCCATTCATAGCAGTGGCTGGATAGTGTAATGGTTAAGGGCTCTGCCTCTGACACAGGAGACCTGGGTTAAAATCTCGGCTCTGCCTGTTCAGTAAGCCAGCACCTATTTCAGTAAGGAGTTTCTTGGGCAAGTCTCCTTAACACTGCTACTGCCTACTGAGTGCGCTCTAGTGGCTGCCTCGCAAGCGCTTTGAGTCCGACAGGATAAAGGCGCTATATAAATACTGCCATTATTATTATTATTCATAAAGTCAATTGTTTTTTTTTCTTGATCAACGAAAGTAAGAAGAATCTGACTGTTGTATTTGATATCCTTTTCTATTTCTTATAATCAGTGTGAAAATTGCATCAGTGTAGCCTTGCCCTGCCCATTTTTGACTCTGTCTAGGGCATGGCCAAGTTGGTCTTTCTACTCTGGCTCTAGTTAGCAGAATACTTGCATCCCATATCACTAGTCTGACATGCCATTATCTCAGTGTGAATTTTTCTTACAGAATACATATTCAGTGCTTGTGTATAACTAATCGTGACATACTTATTGTCTTTTCTCAAAATTGTAATCATATAGTTCAGCTGATCCATTCTGACATAGTGGAGCTCATTATCTATCATGATTCTAAACCACGTATCTTAAAGACTGAAGTGTGACAGTTTACTGTATATTGTGCTTGTGCAGCTTTCATCTTCAATCCATGCTAATTTTAGATATTTTTGATGAGAGGCCATACTACCCTTTACTGAGTAATAATAGTAACGTCCTAATTTCCCTCCAAAAATACCCACGTAGCTGAAAATACAGAACACGTATTTTTGTCACTGCTCAGTACCATTCTGAATTTATGAATACGGATGAGCTGATGTATTGAACAGAACTATTCTGCAGTAGCAACTACCCTTTCCCTTACCACCAAAAATGCAAATTTTCACAAAATGTAAAATAAAACATGTGGATATCCCCAATGCCCAATTACAGTATATGGGCACTTTTTCTGAATGGAGTTAACATGCATGCAGAAGTCAGGGCTAAGTTCATACACAGAGGGGGTACACTTTATTGCAACAACTCAGACTCATTAAAATAAAATAAAACACAAACTCACATAGGCTATCATTCATAAAGCATTTCCGCATGTGGAAATGCTTAAAACAGGTGACTTTACCGACCACTTAGAAAAGTCAGCATTCATAAAGGCTCTTTCCACATGAAAAAAATGACACTACCGAGCAGAGTGATAAATCACCGCCTTGTGCGGTGATTATCGGAACAAATGTAGCAAAATGTTAATTCATAAAGAACACCGCAAGCGGTGTGAGGTCGGGAAGTACCTCTCACTCTGATGTGGCGATAACAATGTAAACGAATGGAGACACACAGACCTCCCAGGCAGCTGCAGCAGAGCGGAACACGGAGAAATGTATCAACTCGGCAGCTTCTGTGTCTCCGCAAGCCTACCGCCTGCCTACCGCCAGCCTAGTTCGGGGAATCTCCGCACTGCTACCGCACATGGATACTTTTTTATGAATGCCCACCCAGAAGTCTAAAACACCGCCAGCGGTGTTTTCACGCATTGATTCCCCTTACCGACAGCTCCTTTATGAATGATAGCCATTGTGGGTCCATGCACACTGGACCCTTTTGCTTTTTGCTTTGAAACGCATCAATATACTATTGCACAATAAGCAGTAAAGTGCTGAGAAAGTCACCAGACTGTAGTTCAGAGAATGACGTTCTCCTTCCTACTTGTATTTTATTTTAATGACTCTGAGTTGTTGCACTAAAGTGTACCCCTCTGTGTATGAACTTACCCCTGACTCCTGGATATATATTTTTTTGGTGACGGTCACTGTCTCCAATATTGAGCACAAGGTGTCTGCAGGCTTCACATTGTGCAGGAGTGCAATAGAGAGTGCTGAGGATTATTGTTTATCTTTGACATACTGTTCCATGGTAGATGGGAAAACCTCCGGCTGCTGATTAATATATTAATACACTGCGCTTATATTACATGTACATACTCCTAGAGTTAACATGCATAGAGGTGCTCCAGCTTGCTATACAGCCATAGCAGTTAAGGCACCTGTTTTTTCACTGACCTGAAGAAGCGGGCAGGCAGCCACAAAACGCATTGTGAATATTCTATGCTCAAATAAAAGACCTTTTTTTCAATAAACTGGTCCAAATTCTTCAAGAGAAGTAAGATTACCTCTCTGTTTATAAAATCAACAGCTTATTAGCATATCTTTTATGCATTTAGTGCCTAAACCCCTGTTTTATGTGTCTTAACATACATAGGTCTTGTGTTCTAGGACACAGGATCTCACCACTTGGTACAAGTACACCAGGGAGGTGTCCATTAACTGAATGCTTGTATTCCTGCACTATTTAAATAGACACGGAATTTTTGGATGTGAAGCACAAATGATATCCAGATTTTCTGTACTAGTCAAAAGATTGAAACACTCAAGAGCATATACCCAATACTATAATATAAGTGTAGCAGTCACTGGCCACAATGAATTCTGGTGCAAAAAAAAAAAATGATTTCATGTGCCTGTTTAGGACCTCTAGTGCCAATGACACTGTCAACTTGTTTAACCCCACTATATTACTTTATTATTAAATAACAAAATTACATTTACTTTAGTCTACTATTATTATAGTAACCATTATTATTGTTACCATTATTACTAATGGACGCATGCAATAATCATTAATTTATTATTAGATTTTCAACAGTCTTGTTATTATTCTCATATTTTCATTCAATTATTATTTTTAATAGTATCATTTATTTTTAATAAAATGTTTTTTAAAAAAGTAGTTATACCACTTATATAACGTGGAAGGGCACAACTGTCCGAATCAGGAAAAAATGGCGCAGGAGCTTCGGCAGAAAAAAGGGCACCGGCATAGGAGCTGCAATCAGCAGAAAAGAAGGAATATCGGGTGGCAGGAGCCACCGCGATTTGAGGCAATGAAGTAAAGCTCTGCACCTGCTATTTAATGCCACCATTTTTATAGCAGGGAGCCTCGTCAGCTGCTATTTTAACCACTTAACGACCGCCTAACGCCGATAGGCGGCGGGAGGTCGTAAGTTGTTTTACATGGAAACGGCCGCTCATTCGAGCGGTCGTTCCATGTCAGTTCACGGAGGGTGTCTCCATGAACAGCCTGCGAGCCTCCGATCGCGGCTCGCAGGCTAAATGTAAACACGCGGGGAAGAAATCCCTGGTGTTTACGTCGCACGGGGATGGAGATCTCTGAAGCTGAAGCCTATCAGAGGCGGTACAGGATGGATCGCCGTCCTGTACCACCCATGGGAAGGAGGGGAGAGAGGGAAAGGGAGGGAGGCTGGAAATCGCTGCGGAGGGGGCTTTAAGGAGCCCCCCCCGTTAAAGCAAAAGCGGCGATCAGACCCCCCCCCCCCAGCAGGACATCCACCTAGTGAGGAAAAAAGGGGGTAAGTCTGGTCGCCCTGGCTGCAATGTGATCTGTGCTGTGGGCTGGAAGGGCCACCTAGCACAGATCACTGAAAACTAGCCTGGTCCTTAAGTGGTTAACTTCCTTGCCACAAATCACGGTGGCTCCCAAATTTTCCTTCTTCGCTGCAAATCGCGGCTCTGTAGCAGGGGGGAGGTTAAGGTTTAGGCACCACCAGGGAGGGCGAGCGCTATAACAACAGCGCAGGAAATTTGGGCGCAGCCAGTACCACCATAGTACCAATTACTATTATAGCGGCGCACAGGGAGTAACTTCTGGGCTGTCAGAAGATGGAGCTGAAGTTACTTTTAAAACACTGTAACACAGCAATAACTGGAAACCGAATTATATTACATTATATCCTGTGCCCAAGTCTCCCGGCGGCGATTTCATATGTACGCCAGGGAGGAATGGTTAAGTAACATGGAGAGATTTAATGTCAGGAGTCAAAAAACGGGTTTGCAGCAATGAAAGTAAAGTTGGGTGTAGGTATAAAAAGCGGGCGTCGCGTCTTTGCACCTGCTATACAAAGCTGCAATTTGCATAGCGGGAAGACTTGGTGCCTGCTATTTTATTGGGCACCTTCCTGCGCCAAACTTTACTCACATTGACACAAATCGTGGCTCTGCGGCAAGAGGGAGAAAGAGGTAGCACCATCGGGGGGGGCGGGGAGGGTGGTGTAAGGCACCACCGAAGGGAATGGTAAGGGTCAGGTGACAACGGGGGGGTTAGGGGTTAGGCATTGTTAGAGGGAGGGTTCTGTGTTAGGCATTGGTAGAGGGAGAAGAGAGGGTTCTAGGGTTACGTTTAGTCATAGTAAAATATCAGTATCAGTAAATATTACCGATATATTACTATCGGAATTCATTATCATTAGTAAACTATCGCTAATTTTACTAGCAGCAATCCCCCGCAGCCTTTTCTCCAGGTGCCTTTTTTCCATGTACGCCAACTGTCTGTTCTCTTGACTGCTATAGAACTCCAAAACATCCACTGTATTAAAATGGCACACGTTAGTAAAATGGTTAAAGGAAGAGAAATCTGGAAGGCATAATTCCCTACTTCTTTTTGCACAGCTAGTTGCCTGGCTGGTGCTGCTTATCTGCCTCTAATATATTGCAAATTCCTAGCTGTGTGAATGCTGCAGATATATGACTCAAACAACAACAAAGCCTAACGATCTGTACAGCATCTAGGCAAATGGTATGTTAAAGAATAATGTCAGTATGTCAGCTTCTGGTTCCCTTTTCTCTCTCTCTCTCTTTTTCATGAGTTCGGAAGTTCTTTGAACCGCTTGGCGTTCTTTGCATTGTCTCTATCTCAGGGCAGTGATTAGGCTTGCATTATTGCTAGGTGGAAGAAAGATAGAAAAAAGAAAAAGCTGAAAGAGGAAAAGAAAGGAAAGGAAACCGCCAATAATTCAGAAAGGAAATATTCCACACTAGCCAGCGAGGAGAGCGCCCCATTGGGGGAAGAACAAAGGAAGTATAAGGAGAAGTATGTTCAATAAAACTCTGTTATCTTAGTTTAGACAGATCCACTATAGGTGTCCTTAAAGCTCTACAGCGCAGGTGTCAAACTCAAGGCCGGTGGGCTGAATGTAGCATTGCCATATTATGTGGCCCCAACAGCTTTAAATGTTCATCATTGTAAGCCTTAAAAGAAAGACAGCACCCTGCCTCCCCATCTAGAGGAACACACCAGTGACAGTATTTTTGGTTGAAACTATGGGCGTAACAATTGCCCCTGCAAACCCCGCCATCGCAGGGGGGCTCTGAGGCTTTGGGGGCCCCTCCTCTGTCTCTCCACAGCCAATTACCGAAAAAAACCTCCCCGTTCGCTCACAAAAAAACGTCCTGCCATCTCTTACCGCCATGCAGATTAGAGAGTGGTAGAGTGGATTTATATTTACCTGCTTCCAGGCACTGCAGATTTCCTCCATGATTCACAGCTGAGGCTGCTGATGGAAAGTACAATTACAGTGTAAAGTTACCCACCAGCACTTGCTATGCTGGAGGAAAACAAGGAAATACTTGGGAGGCAATAAAGTGTATCCTCTAGTTGTTCAAGGCAACCATGGCAATGAGGCCATTTATTAATCAACCCAGCAATTTTAACACAAAGATGTGACACTAACTAAGGGGGTTTTGATTATTTGTCTTAGAGAACCTTTTTGCTGGTAACACTTGTTATGCATGAATATCACTTGACATTCAATTGAAGAATTTCCATGTTATGGTGAATCATGGCCAAATTAACAACACAGATACATTTCCAATAGAACTATTTCCTTCAAATTTGTAGAATTATAATGAATAACCATTTCAATAAACAATAAACCATTGTTTATTATTCAGTGGCTTGCTGTAATTCTTGTACAAGTATTACATTTGTTTAAGACCACCTTGGGGACAATTATAATGACTTGGTACCACTGGGTAGGCTTGTGAGCATACATGGAAACTCTTCAACTTCTTGAAAAAATTCCACACAATGGCGCTGATCTGTTCATTATTTTATTGAGGCAATGGATAGCCCTCCTCTATTGTACTTAAAGTGATCGTGAGCCAAAGCTCTGGATCAAAATCAAATACAAGCCTCGGGATCCTATTGAGGCTTCCCTCATTACTCAGATGTCCCCTGACGCTGAGCGTGGCTCCCCTCGAGATCGGGGCCATGCTCCTTCCGGTCTTGCAGCATGGATGCGCAGCAGACACGCAAGACGGGCGGCGCATGCACATGCGCAGTAGCCCTTGGCTCCTGCTTACTATGTGGGCGGGCTCATGAAGCTACTGCGCAGCCACCACACAGAGGGAAAAGTTGTGCGGCCCGATGTGATTAGCGACAATGCATTGCCACTAATCTTTGAGGTGGTTGCGCTCAGCGATGGCGGACATTAGAATACAGAGGGAAGCCTCAATAGGATCCTGAGGCTTCCCTCTCTTCAGGTTGTATTTTGTACCCGAACCTCAACTTGTGTGCACTTTAAGCAGTCTTATATATTACATATTTTTTCTAAGCCTGCTTTTGCAGTTTGTGGTTAAAACAGTCTAGGGAGGAGAAAAAAAAAATATTTTGCCAAAACATGAAATACGAAAGATAAAAAAGACAGAAGCTGGGATACGTCTCTATTCAATGTACTTGAGAGCACCATTCCATCTTGAGACTACTCCCCCCCAAAAAAATCAATGCTTCTAAACCAAGGGAAATAAACTGTCCAATTTACCAGGGCTGCTGGTCAGTGAGAGCATAATCCAATAAGAAGAGCTTCTCCTCACATAAGGCTGTAAAACCGTTCAATCGGTAGGTACCGAAGTGAAAATAAACTGATGAGATAGACATGTATGTACAGTGCCAAGCATACAAATAGTTATGTTGTGTTCCTTTTTTTTCTTTATCTGCCTAAAAGAGATAACATTGAGGCGGGGAACACACTTGACTTTCAGTTTTCCGCGTGCGTTTTTCTGCATACTTTTTCTGCACACCAAGTGTGTTTCCATGCAGGAAAACGCGTGCATTTTTTCACTGCAGCTGATGTAATTGATAGAGAAAACTGCCAAAATGTGCAGAATCATGATGCAGAATGTCATTTTTTTTCTGCATGCGAACAACACAGTAAGTGTGAACTAGCCCATTGATTAACATCCATTCAAAAAGCAGGAAATCTGTTCACAAGACAGGAAGTCTGCCCACTAATCAAGAGCCAGTCTCTTCCTGTGGCAAATTCTGATCGTTCATTCATTTCAGCTTACCTGAGCATTTAGCTTGTGTTACTTGCCTGTTTTCCTGATTGATATCTCGTTACCTGACCCGGCTTGTTTGTTGACCATCCTTAAACTCCGCATCTCCGCCTGCCCCTACCCTTGGCTTGTCTACCAATTTACGATTGTTCTTCGCCTGCCCTGATCCTTGGCCTGTATACAGACTACGTCTGCTCTCTGTCTGCCCTGACTCTTGGCTTGTTTACGGACTACGAGTTCTTGCTACTGATCCGGAACCACGTAATATACCTGTCTCCTGTTATCTCCTCATTGCAGTGTTCACTGTTCTATAATCCACTGTTCGGGTAACCTGGGGTGCAACCTGGTGGGCACTAGGCAGCTACGTCCATAGACCCTTGCAGGATGCTCTGGGGAAGACCCGTGGTCACTTAGACTCTGCACCTTGGGAAGCTCTCGCCTCAGTGAAGAGGTCAATAGTGTACTCTGTGAAGCTAACTCCCAGGTAAGTATACACCTTGTGTTTGTAACATCTCAGATACACTTTAAGTGAGATAAAAGGTGAAAAACTGCACAAATATTACAAAGATCATCTTACATAATCAGTAAATACAGTATATCTGCCTTTACTTGTTTAGAAATTCCAATGAAGTATGACTGTACAGGCAGAACTCCTTCAGTTATCATTAATCCCTAATGATAACTGAAGGAGATCTGCCTGCACAGATCAATGAGATGCAAATTCTTCTGAAAGTATGCCAAATTTTATGCAAATGTATGCAATTTGAAAATGGATGAATCGATTAAACCCAGGTTTAAATTGATTGGTCCATTTTCAAGCTGCATGCATTTGCATAAATAATTGCATAAATATGCATCAACTTGGAAGAATTTGCATATCTGTGATCATCCCTAGTTATCATCTGTTAGATGAATCAGGGAGTGCTTGCTTTCTGTACAGTCACCTGTACCTATACAAAGAATACTAAACATCCTCTGCCATTATAGTACAAATGCCCACAGAAACACTTGTTCCATTTCATGTGAAACAGACCAGCCTAGACATAATGAAAATATGATTAAATTAACGATTAGCATGAGCAATAGATGTGCACCAAAAGGATGAAAGATTATGTCACATTGTAAAGAGGCTTACTGGAAGGCTATGTAAATTCTGTCATTAATCCAAGCTTGTAAGAGGATTACTTTGTACAGAAGAACAAGGACTGTTCTGCTGCATATTTCTTGATTTCTTCAGAACTTGGTGCTAAGTGAAATAGTATTACAAAGCATTTACTGACACACGGAATTTATCCACAGACATTATACAGATACAATAAAGACACAAGTAACCTGTTTTTTCTTTTTTAAAGTAATATGTCAGTACCAGGGCCGGATTTCCTGAAAGGTCACAAGGGTCCGGGCCTTGGGTGGCTACAGCCCAAGAGGGCATCTGGGCATAAAAGAGGGGTTGCTACAAATGAAAAAACACATGAAAAAGGGAAACTAATGCTCAAGGGAGATGTTCATAAAAGAGATGAGCTGCTATACATTGATATCGCACATGGAAGAGGGGACTGCATATGGAGTTGGAGGAGCGGTGCTGTCAGGGCCAGATTTTCCATAAGGCACTGTAGGCGCATGTCTATAGGCGCCTGATGATGGAGAGGTGGCTCACTCCTGTCCCTGAGCACCTCCCTCCTTCCTTCCCTATGCATAGTCTCGAGTAGTATTGGCCTAGGGAAGTGATCTGCAAACATGGCTCTCCAACTGTTAAGTAGCTACAAGTCCCACAATGCATTGCAGGAGTCTGACAGCCACAGACATGATTCATAAAGGCAAATGCATTGTGGGACTTGTAGTTCCTTAACAGCTGGAGAGCCAAGTTTGCAGATCACTGGCCTAGGGGCACAAAGAGAATAAATCCAGTATGGTTCAGTGCAGATGGTTGATGATATCCAAGCATGCATTCTATGGAGAAGGGAGCAGACACTCATAATGTCACAAGCAGGCTAGTGTATCTGCTTTCCTATGGAGTAAGCAGAAGTCCTAAAGTCTATTCTTTTTTAGGTCCTGCATTGGTCAGTCCTCCCTTGCAGTAATTTGCTTCAGCATCAGCAATGACTTAAAGGGAACCTTAACTGAGAGGGATATGGATGCTTCCTTTTAAACAATACCAGTTGCTTGGCAGTCCTGCTGATCTCTTTGGCTGCAGTAGTGATTGAATCACAACAAGCATGCAGCTAATCCAGTCTAGTCAGAGCAGCTGATCTGCATGCTTGTTGAAGGGCTGTGGCTAAACGTATTAGAGACACAGGATCAGTAGGAGAGTTAGGCAACTGGTATTATTTTAAAAAAGAAAAATTCATATCCTTCTCAGTTTAGGTTCCCTTTAAAGTGGACCTGAAGATGAAATGAAAAAAAGATTTTCACTTACCTGAGCTTCTGCCAGCCCCCTGCAGCCGAGCTGTGCCCGCAAAATTACCAAACGATCCTCCATTCCCCCGCCCCAGCTCACTTTCACTTCACGAAGTCGGCGCACTGCGCAGGATGCTCCTTGTCACGGGAGTGCGTACTAGGATGCACACGGCAAGGGCTGTGAAGGCGCAGTGGATGTCGACTTTGGTGTGGATGAAAGTAAGTCGTGGTGGGGATAACTTGGAAACGGCTCAGGCACAGGATGGCTGCAGAGGGCTGGCAGAAGCCTCAGGTAAGTGAAACCGTTTTTTTTTTTATTTCATCTTCAGGTCCTCTTCAACACTGCCTGTGGATCCCTGCTATGGTTGCCATCCTCAAAACCTCTGGCATGTTTTCCCAAGAGGCCGTTGTCTAACCTTCTTCTGCTTAACCACTTGAGGACCCACCCTTTACCCCCCCTTAAGGACCAGCGTTGAATTCTGTGATCTGTGCTGGGTGGGCTCTACAGCCCCCAGCACAGATCAAACACCAGGCAGAGAGATCAGATCACCCCCCTTTTTTCCCCACTAGGGGGATGATGTGCTGGGGGGGTCCGATCTCTCCTGCCTGCGTGTGGCTGGCGGGGGGGCACCTCAAAGCCCCCCTCCGCGGCGAAATTCCGCTTCCCCCTCTCCTACCTGGCCCCCTGGTGATCGGGGCTGCACAAGACGCTATCCATCCTGTGCAGCCTGTGACAGGACGTCCCCTGTCACATGGCGGCGATCCCCGGCCGCTGATTGGCCGGGGATCGCCGATCTGCCTTACGGCGCTGCTGCGCAGCAGCGCCGTACAATGTAAACAAAGCGGATTATTTCCGCTTGTGTTTACATTTAGCCTGCGAGCCGCGATCGGCGGCCCGCAGGCTATTCACGGAGCCCCCCGCCGTGAATTGACAGGAAGCAGCCGCTCGCGCGAGCGGCTGCTTCCTTAATAATTAGCCTGCAGCCGGCGATGCAGAACTGCATCGCTGGTCCTGCAGCTGCCACTTTGCCGACGCGCGGTATGAGTGCGTGGTCGGCAAGTGGTTAAAGATGAACTCTAACCAAGAATTGAACTTCGTCCCAATCAGTAGCTGATACTCCCTTTCCCACAAGAAATCTTTACCTTTTCTCGAATAGATCATCGGGGAGTCTGTATGGCTAGTATCGTGGTGAAACACCTCCCACAGTGTGATGTCAGAATTTTGCACATGCAAAAATAAACATGTTTTGACACGATTTTGTGAATGTGTGCAAATTTTTGAATTGCACGTTTTTGGTGAGCATTTTTGTAAGCTTGGAGAACATGCGCATGTAACAAAAAAGTGACTTGCTGTCACATTTTTTTTTTCTGGGCATGAAAATTCATATCCTTTGAATGTATGTGCGGAAACCGCTCAAATTCAGATGTAGTGTAAATTCAGCCTTGAGAGAGAACAGCAGTAAATGAATATGATGCTACGCCTAGCACAGCACCAAGACTGACAGCAATTATTCACAGTACTTGTTCACGCTCCACACTGAAAGCATGTACACCAGATGTCCCATGCAGCAGAAAGAATATATATCTGAGTGGAACAAATGAATAAAGAAAAGAGCTGGTATCCATGACAGGAATCTTCTGTAAAGTCTAAGCAAGTAAGCAAAAAAGTAGAACACATGCAATTATTTTAGTTCTGCATTCAGACAATACAATCCCTGACCACATGTGCATAAAGTGTAACATCATTGTCCCTCAGAAAATAAATCCTCACCAAATGATCTGCACACACTGCATGTATTATAACAAGCTGTAATAATGGCATCCCTATGGCTGCTCCACAGTTGCTCATGAGTTGCACTACATTTGCCTTTCTGATCTTCCTGACAGGAAATGATTAATCCATCCTCAAATACATCTTTTGGAATGTGTATACCTCTGACCTATGCTAAGAATGGGTCCTTGAAGGAAAATTACAGTGCATAAAATATGCAAGAAATGTTACTTCCTTAAGCCTGGTACACACTTTTAATTATGATTGGCCAATCACTGACCAATTTTACCACCCCCACGTAGTATGAGCATCAGCAAATATTGAATACTATGAGCCAATTGGGTATAAACCCTCATATCGAATCAGAATCAATTTATTTCGCCAAGTAAGTTTGCACTTACAAGGAATTTGTCTTGGCAGTTACTTAACCTTTTCGGGACCGGCTGCCTACCCCCCCTTAAGGACCAGGCATTTTGCGCGGGAGGGGAGTGCGCGCGTTTGGGGGGTCAGGCGGCCGGATCCCGTCTGTGGCTGGCTGGATTTGTGTCCCCCCATAGTGGCCTGTGCCCCCCCTTCTGCAAGCAGCCTTCACTCACCTTTCAGGCTCCAGCGATGAGCCGCACGGGACCCTCTTCTCCGGCCGGCATCTCCGTTCTGTCTGATGATCAGTTCCGGGTCGCGGCTTGATGACGTCATCAAGCCGGGACCCAGGGCTGACGTCAGACGGAGCGGAGATGCCGGCCAGAGCGGAGGGGGGCGCCGATGGTCGCGGGAACGGCAGGGAGGTGAGTGGATCCTCTTCTTTTCCCCCCTGCCGCCGCAGCTGTCAAACTGATCACTATGATCAGACAGCGATCGTAGTGATCATGTGATCAGCAGCCATACGCGATGGCTGCTGATCACTCGGGGGAGATGTCGGCTGTCATATGACAGCTTAATCTCCCCCTCCGAGTGCGCACGATCGCGTCGGGAGCAGAAACTGCGGGCCGGTGTAGATTCTACGCCGCATCAGGCTAGAACAGCCACAAGTGCGGCGTAGAATGTAATGCACGCGGTCCCGAAAAGGTTAACAAACGCAAAAACAAACAAAAACAATACAAGGACAGACAGTATGTATATTACAAGTCAAGTATGTGAGTATAGTGGCAGTAAGCAATGTGAGAATTGTTCATTTTCAGTTCTGTGCTGATTACTTTCAAGTCCTAGCAGCTCTAACGTGGTTCAGCGTTAAGTATGGCTACCGCTTGAGGAAAAAAGCTGTTCCTGTGTCTAGAGGTTTTAGTTGCGATTGACCGGAATCTTACTCCTGAAGACATGCGCTGGAAGATGGAGTGAGCTGGGTGAGAGGGGTCAGAGGCAATATTGGTTGCTCTCTTTCTGCACCTGCTAGCGTAAAGATCCTGCAGGGAAGGTAAGCTACAGCCAATTATCCTTTCCGCTGTTCGGATGATGCGCTGCAGCCTCCCCTTTTCTAATGGTGAGCAGGAGCCGAACCATACAGTCATAGATGATGTTATGGTGGATTCGATGATTGCAGTGTAGAACTGCACCATTACATTTTTAGGTAGGCCAAACTTTCTCAGCCGCCGTAGAAGGTACATCCTCTGCTGCGCTTTCTTGACGATAGTGGCCGTATAAAGGTAGTAAAAATGGTCAGTGATTGGCCAATCATAATTGTGTACCAGGCTTAAGAGAGCTTACACATATACAATTTTGATTGGCCAATGACTTGCCAAATTTAAAACTTCCACGTAGTATAAGAGCTTACCTACACAATCTGTTCATAATTTTCTAAATGTGTTGACCTTCACATACACTACATGGAAGTGGTCAAATTGGCCAGTCCTTAGCCATTCAAAATTTCATGTGTGTATAGATCCTAAGCCCTGAACCAAGAAGAAGAGAATTCTGGGAAGTCTTATATACCAAACAGCACATTGTTAGCAAATTCTGAAATTCTTAAAGGATACCTGATGCGCAAAATATAGGAGAAAAGAGGGGAGCCGACATATATGTTCGTCCTGAGGCCCACCGCTCTCCCCGTTCTCCTTTCTGCCCCTCCAATGCAGCTAATTGGAGGTGCAGAAAGGAGAACGGGGGAGTGGTAGGCCTCAGGACAGCTCACCATACATGCCAGCTCCCTCCGTTTCTCCTATATTTTTCGCATCTGGTATCCTTTAAAGCTTTAAAAAGTTATCAGCTACAAACTAAAATTAAAAATATTAGGCACAATTGGGTTACAAAATAACTTGTTTGGTCATTTTATAATGATCTATGATGTATATTGCAGCATAAAATTGGATATTTCACTTAACAGTCATTGTCTTCAGGTATGACGTGGATGATATTGCCTTCCCCCCTGCAATGCACAATGCAAAGAGTACGCCTTAAAGGGAACTCTGAGCTAACTCATTTCGCAGAATCTGAACAATCCCCCTCACACCAAGGTGATGCAGCATTTCTATTCACTGCTGCTTTTTTTTTAAACAAGGTTTATTTTTGGATGAATAACAGCTAAGTGACTGTGTTGCTTAAGCTTCAAAAACACTACTTAAAGTGAACCTGAGATGAAATCCATCCCAGGTTCTATACTTACCTGGGGCTTCCTGGGGCTTCTGCTCAGTCCCTTGCTGTCTCTCTATGTGGCTCCTGTCTGTCCCCTGCAACACGTTCCGAAAGCCTGGCCGTGCATGCCCAGCCAGGCGAGCTGCCCATCGCACTCCCGTCCCTGGGAACGTTCTGTGTCTGCACAGTAGTACTGCTCAAGAGCATAACGCTCCCAGCCACGGGAGTGCGACAAGGGAGCGTGCCTGGCCAGGCATGCGCAACGAAGCGCGACGAATCGTGACTCGGCCACACACAATAACTGTAGTTAAACTTTAATACTAACTCTACTGATTAGTTTAATATTTATTAGAGCCCTAGTTCAGGATTGAATTTTCTAACTGTGAGGGGCATAACTACAATTCATGGGGACTCCCAGCAAATCTTTGGTGGGCTTCCCCCCGCATTGCTTACTCCCCTTCCATTGCCTACCTCTGGTGACCCTCAGAGCCTAGAGGGCCATCCAGGCTTATCCAGGGTCATAAAACAAGTGAGGTCATCATACCTTAACAAGTATAGCCACAAAAAACACCCGATCTGAAGCATGAACCCCTTTGTTGGAGAAAGTGAAGTAATGGTCGGGGCCACCTTACAGCACCCCACCCCCCCCCCCCCCCATGATTGCAGGGGCTTCTCGTCTGTAGGTACAGCTCTGTTAACTGCATTTCACAGAAAATTACACTGCAACCATGCTTGCTTTGTGCAATATTAGGACAGAAAGTCGCAGGTGCAGCAGATCTCCCAGTGCCCACAACTATTATTCATTCCACATCAACCCCCCTCAGGCCGTTTGCCAGGGTGGTGAGTAATGAGGTCCACATCCTGAAGGATGGAAACACACCTACCGAGTGGCCTAATGGCTGACAGCCAATGTAGAGGATTTCTTCTTTTTGAAATATCATTTGAAACGCATTTTATATTTTTTAATTAAACACATTTTTAAAAAAAGAACCTGGACTCGTGCTTTAAATCCTCCACAGATGATAAACTCTCCTGTGATGTGTACAGAGGGGCAGCCATGAGAAGCGTCCCCTCTTGCTGCAGACACTGGTAGAATTCTAGGTAGAGTTTGGGAAATAAATCTGTTGATCCCTGCAGTGGGAAGAAACTGTTTGGATACGCTTTGCTAAGTATCTAAATTATTTTTACATCTTAAGTGCCGGATTCTAGAGCAGCTAGGCATTGTAAGCGATTCTTTATGCTTGCATATAAAATATAATAGTTTATCAAGCTATAAAAATTACAGAGTTGGAACGTGTATTTTATTACTACAAATACACGCGTTGGCTCAAAGCAAAGCTGTCTCAAACCTGGCCAACAGCTTCCAGGCATATGATCAAGGAGCACATCATGAAAGGATCATTTAAAGTGTACCTGAACGGAAAAAAAAGGAAGCAGGAAATTTGGATGCCTGCTAGCGGCAGAAATTTGGGCGCCGCCATAGGCATTTAGTGTCGCCTGCAAAATGTTTGGTGGTGGTGGTGGTGTTTAAGGTTAAGGATGGGTGGAGGGTGCTTAAGGTTAGGCATCGTGAGGGATTTGGTTAAGGTTAGGCGTCGTGAGGGATTTGGTTAAAGAGAAACTCCGACCAAGAATTGAACTTTATCCCAATCAGTAGCTGATACCCACTTTTACATGAGAAAAATAATGATTTTCACAAACAGACCATCAGGGGGCGCTGTATGACTGATTTTGTGCTGAAACCCCTCCCACAAGAGGCTCTGGTACCGTACGGTACTCTGGGCAAACTGCCACAATGTAACAATGTTCAGACAGGAAATAGCTGCTTACAGCTGTCTGTTAAAGCCAGACCAGCTACATAATCTGCCCACAGTAACAATGTCACCATGTAAAACATGTCAGAATGTGAATCTGGGAGAGGAAAGATTTTACAATGAGCAAACACTGACTAAATCATGTATACATAATTATTGTAAAAATGAAGCACTTTTTTTATTACATTATTTTCACTGGAGTTCCTCTTTAAGGTTAGGCGTCAGGTAGGGTGTTTGTGCAGGTGGGGGATGGTTACAGTTAGGTGTCAAGTCGGGAAGGGTGTCTCTATGGGGAGGAGGGATGGCATCAGGGGGAGGGTTCTGTGTGAGAGTAGAGTTAGGTTTAGCTATAGTAAAATATTGTTATTTAATACTGATATTTTACGATCTTACTGTACCCTTTAATAGTAGAATTTCAGTAAATGATTTACCAACATTCGACTATTGGCTTTTCTAGGCACCCAAATTTCAAGGCGCCCTTTTATTGTGTAGCCAAAAAAAGTGCTCAAAGGGGTTCTTAACTGGGTAGAGGGAAGCCTCTGGATTATCCAGAGGCTTCCCCAGTCCCCCTCCTCTTTGCCATTCCAGCGCTGAGACCTCTATGAAGCTGAACACTGCCACGTTGTGCAGGTGGTTTGCACCTGCACACTAGCATGGAGACCAACAGGTTTGGCTTTTTCCATCAAACCCAAGCGGCTCCTATGTTACTGAGCAGACACAAGAGGCTTTCTCTGTCTCTTTTCTGTTCCAGCGCTGGGACGCCTGAAGCTTGCGGCCACACTCCCGTATGAGAACAAAGAAGGCTGCGAGCTTCAGGGATACCAGCGCTGGAACAGCAAGAAGAAGGAAAGAGGCAGGGAGAGCCTCTGGAGGGTCCAAAGGCCTCCATTTACTTAAAGAGAATCTGTATTGTTAAAATCGCACAAAAGTAAACATACCAGTGCGTTAGGGGACATCTCCTATTACCCTCTGTCACAATTTCGCCGCTCCTCGCCGCATTAAAAGTGGTTAAAAACAGTTTTTAAAAGTTTGTTTATAAACAAACAAAATGGCCACCAAAACAGGAAGTAGGTTGATGTACAGTATGTCCACACATAGAAAATACATCCATACATAAGCAGGCTGTATACAGCCTTCCTTTTGAATCTCAAGAGATCATTTGTGTGTTTCTTCCCCCTGTTCTCATGCACTGAAGTTTCAGGCTGCTCTTTTCTTCCTGCAAACAGCTTTGCCCTTGTCTGTAATTCCTCAGTATGTGAAAGCCCAGCCAGCTCAGAGGACGATTTATCCAGCTTGTAAAAGATAAGAGAGAAGAGAGAAGCTGCTCTAATCCTAAATAACACACAGGCAGTGTGCAAAGAGGGGCCTGGAAGGGGGAGTTCATAGCAGAACCACAACACTGAAGAACTTGGCAGCCTTCCAGACACAGGCTGACAAGTCTGACAGGGGAAAGATACATTGATTTATTACAGAGACTGTCATAGTAGAAAGTGCTGCAGTTAGCCAGAACACATTAGAATAGCTTTTTGAACTTGTAGGATGATAAAAAACAGGATGCAATTTTTGTTACGGAGTCTCTTTAAGTAAGTATGACTTTTTTTTTCTTTTAAAAATTCCCAAGTTTGCTTTAGGTGAAAATTGAACTGCAGGTCATTGGCTCTAGGCAGCTGAACTGAACGTAAGGTAGATTAAGCTGCAGAGATATGTCAATAAGCGAAGCTACCGATCAACAGAAATGGCCAATGTGATGAAAGTAAGTCCTACTAGCATGTACATTTTATGTGAATTGCATGCAGATTGGAAGTAGGCCAATACAAACAATCAGAAAGTATATTTAATTGGCTAGTAACAAACTGCAAGGAATTTGCATTAAATCTGCACAGAAGGTGGGACTATTTGCATCTCATTGACAATATCTAACCATCATTCAAATGACCAACTTGGAGAGAGACTAGGAAGATACAAGCTGGAGGACCAAGTCTAACAAAAGTGCATGTTTTCCACATAGGTAGTTGAGGAGCTCTGCTGAAACTCTACTTACCTCATGTGTGAATGTTTGAGGTTTTCTGCGAAACATGCACTGTCAGGGGTACTTGAGGACTGAGTTGAGAAACTCTGATCTAGAGGAAGCAGTGGCCTGGAATTTCAAGGTTGCCCAGAGACTGAGATCCAGCACAGAGTGGGGAATGCAGTTCAGAGCGACTGAACCTGAAACATTTTGACGTTTCATCTTGTTATTATGTCTAGTCATAGTGATCGGTAACTCAGGCAAAAGAAAGGCCTATTTGTTCCCTAACCAAAGGTTTCTTGAAGCCATCGGCAATCAATAGCAATGGAAAAAGTTATGTAACTATTTATAGTAGTGTTGGCCTTAATGAGCAGACCTGTTTTAAATGTAATTTAACTTCAAGTTTGTTTCAATACCCAATGGGAACATATATTCTAAGAACCAAAGTTATGAGCCCTAATCCATATTGTTTGGGATTGAAAGTTGCTCTACTTTAATCCAAATTAACATTTCTAAGAAAATTGATTTAATGACCAACTAAATATGCTAGAATGATGATACACATTCCAAGACAGCCCCAACTCCAGTTCGGTAATAACAGGAGTACGAAAGGATGGGTTAAACACATCATTTATATTGGTGTCCAATAAATTTACTTTTTAATGTCCATATTGACACTAACATTGAAGCTCCTCCTCCGACCCTGTATAAACCCAATATTACATCTAAATTCCCTTTACACATAGTGACATGTGCATTTATTTTATTTTTATTTTTTGTCTACTGATGTCTTGATCTCTTTGGTTCTTAATAAAATGTTTGTGTTATTATTTTGTTTAACCACTTCACCACTGAGGGGTTTTACCCCCTGAGCACCAGAGCAATTTTCACCTTTCAGCGCTCCTTCCATTCATTCGTCTATAACTTTATCATTACTTATCGCAATGAAATGAACTATATCTTGCTTTTTCCGCCACCAATTAGGCTTTCTTTAGGTGGGACATTATGGCAAGAATTATTTTTTTCTAAATGTGTTTTAATGGGAAAATAGGAAAAATGTGGGGGAAAAAAATAATTATTTTTCAGTTTTCGGCCATTATAGTTTTTAAATAATGCATGCTACTGTAATTAAAACCCATGAAATGTATTTGCCCTTTTGTCCCGGTTATAAAACCATTTAAATTATGTCCCTATCACAATGTTTGGCGCCAATATTTTATTTGGAAATAAAGGTGCATTTTTTTCAGTTTTGCGTCCATCCCTAATTACAAGCCCATAGTTTATAAAGTAACAGTGTTATACCCTCTTGACATAAATATTTAAAAAGTTCAGTCCCTAAGGTAACTATTTATGTATTTTTTTTAATTGTACATTTTTGAATTTTTTTTTAATTACAAAAAAAAAAATGGGGAGTGTGGGAGGTAATGAGTTAATTTTTTGTGTAAAAGTCATTTATTTGTATGTGAAAAATGTGTAGGGTGTAGTTTACTATTTGGCCACAAGATGGCCACAGTAACTTTTTGTTTTAATGCGACCTCCAAGCGTCCTTCCGGAAGCTTGGAGGAAGTATAAGGAGGCTGGACACGTGAGTTTTTTTCTCACAATGATCGCGCTGCCCATAGGAGAGCAGCGGATCATTGTGGGGCTTAGATCAACGAACGGGAATGGATTTTCCCGTTCATTGATCTCCGGGCGAGCGGGCGGCGGCGTGTTTACTAGCGGCGGGCGGCGTGTTTACGAGCGGGAGCGCGGACAGCGTCGGGAACGCGGAAAGTACGTTTTTCTCCGTCCCTGGGGGTTAAAGGATGGAAAAAGGGACGGAGAAATCCGTACGGGCGGGGGTAAAGTGGTTAAGTTTACACGTAGGGCAATTCATGTAACAAATATGAGAAATGATTGTTATACAATAACCCTTTTAAAATCCCAGGTTCTACTTTTAGAGTGGCAATTTATTTGGGGATGTGGGAATGTTTACTTCTGATTTTCTAAACTATCTTTCTTTACACTATTCATATTACTCATTTGAGTACATCCAGTACTAAAACTTGATAAGCCTTCTGGTATATCTTCATTTTGTTTTTAAAAATGAATTACAGTAAATCATAGGACTTTGGGGATACTGCTATTTAACACATCCTTTAGCTCTCCTTTTTTACTGAACTGAAAGTGAAGCGCTCCTGCATATTAATTGGTCATTAAATCAATTTTCTTAGAAAATTTAAATTGGATTCAAGTAGAACAACTTTAAATCCAAACCAATTCAGTTCTTAGAATAAATGTTCCCATTGGGTAAGAACCAATTAAGGCACACTTGAAGTATAATTAAAATTAAAACAGGTCTGCTCATTAAGGTCAACAGTTTAAAAGTACTACTACAAATAGTTACTTAACTTTTTCCACTGCCTTCAGCTGCTGATGGGTCCAAGAAACTTTTGGTTAGGGAACAAGTAGGCCTTGATTTTTCCTGAGGCACCTATCACTAGGACTAGACATGATAGCAAGATGAAACGACAAAATGTTTCAGGTTCTACCAGAAATCTCACAACCTAAGCTTCCTTCCTCAGCTACCTGAATCCTACAGCTGCAGGGACACAAAACTCCCGAATTGTCTTGTGACATCATTACATAAGCCTAGCTTGAAGCAAGCCCCGCCTTCATCTACCACAGTAGGTATACACACTTAACCTAAATCAACACCAATCAGGCTGTGTGGTCTGTGTAGGCACGACAAAGGGGAGCAGCCCGGCAAAGGGGAGAGGACGCGCTACTCCAACCGGCTTCGTGGTGTGTGTGGGTGAGTGACGTGACTCCATATTTTGAATGGTCCAATTGCAGGGCAGCCGACATAGTTCCCCATCAGGTCCGCTAGGCAGGACCTGATGCCATTGGTTGTTTACACAGCATTAGCTGATTGGCTGCATATCATCCATGTTGGCTATATAAAGCGCATTGCTGTCAGTTCATGTCTGTCATTCTCAGTTACAGCAGAGCTTGAGAAAGAAGTGTCTAAACTTTGAAACGTCGCTACTTTAGACTGCTGTATCTATTTTATCAATAAAAGAGAATAATACAAAGATGATGGTGCCGGTCTTCTCCATACTTCTACTACGATAATCCAGAATGTTGCTGGATTTGCCGAGGCACATCACACGGAACTTTTAAAGGGCTGTGCTCCACTACTTCTTCTACAAAGACTGTTATTAACCTGCTGGGCGGTCTGGACGAGCTCAGCTCGTCCAGTACCGCCGGAGCCTGCCGCTCAGGCCCTGCTGGGCCGATTTGGCTGAAATAAAAAGCAGCACACGCAGCCGGCACTTTGCCAGCCGCGTGTGCTGCCTGATCGCCGCCGCTCTGCGGCGATCCGCCGCGAGCAGCGGCGAAAGAGGGTCCCCCCAGCCGCCTGAGCCCAGCGTAGCCGGAACAAAAAGTTCCGGCCAGCGCTAAGGGCTGGATCGGAGGCGGCTGACGTCAGGACGTCGGCTGACGTCGATGACGTCACTCCGCTCGTCGCTATGGCGACGATGTAAGCAAAACAAGGAAGGCCGCTCATTGCGGCCTTCCTTGTTTATTCTGGGCGCCGGAGGCGATCGGAAGAACGCCTCCGGAGCGCCCTCTAGTGGGCTTTCATGCAGCCAACTTTCAGTTGGCTGCATGAAATAGTTTTTTTTTTATTAAAAAAAAACCCTCGCGCAGCCTGCCTGGCGATCTTAATAGAACGCCAGGCAGGTTAACAAAATGGCAACTCCTACGTAAGAAATTAAATTGACCATGTTTAGCCTGCGTGAGTTGGTGGGAAAAATTAAGGTTGAACTTGAGTTCAGGGGTGGAACTACAAATTATGTCCCCCAACAACATTTTTAGGACACTTCCCCCTAATATTCACACCCTCTTTCCCTGTGCTGACCTTCACAAACAGGAGGTACTGTACATCTGCAAAACATCCAATAAGAGGTGTGGCTATCATAACTCTTTCTACTTATAACATGTGCAGCCAAAACAACACTCTCAGGGTTGGATTTCTAGCAAGGCCACAAAGGCCCAGGTGTTGGGCCCAAGGAGGCACCAAGGAGGCACCGGACCATGAAAGAGGGGTTGCTACATATGAAAGAGGAGCCTGAAAATTGGGAGCAACACATTAAAAGGGGAAAGTGATGTCTAAGGAAGCCGTTTGTGAAAGAGAAGGGCTGCTGTACATGAATGATACCCATGGAAGAGGGGCTGGATATGGAATTGCGCTGCTCCACATGACAGGCGAGGTACAACATACTAAGCCTAGGGGCACAAAAAGTATAAATCCAGCCTTGCTTAGTCTTTGGGGTTGCCCCCTTTTTCAGAAAGAGGGATGGTATGAATTTTTTTTCAGAAAGAGGGATAGTATGAATTTAAAGCCCTCCAAAGCCCTGGGCACCCCTGCAGCTGCATGAGCTGCTTCCTCTTTAGTTACGCCTCCGCTCAAGTCTGTATGTACCTGTATCCTTTAGCCATGTAAATACGGTTATTCTGTTACTCATAGTTAATTTAAAACTAGCTTTATATTTGATTTCCTTTTATAGCTCTAATTGTTTTTTGTCTTTTTTTTTTTTACATTACGAACACAAGAAGGCTGAAAACACATATGCGATGTATCTTTCTGGATCCCAATATGAATTGCTAATTTAGATTATTCATAGCCCTGTGTTGACAATTTACATTCACTAACTATACTCAATCTGTTTTAAAATTCACATAAGCTCAGTTTGCGAACCACATATTGTAAAAATAATATATTTCACCTTAAAGGGGACACGGGGAAAACAATATTATGAAAAACACCCATAATAACACAGAGGAACAGATCCCAGCATGACCATGTCTTTCATGTTTATTCATATACAGTAAATACAGCAAATAAATACACCTATGACTGCCAATCTATCCATACATTAAACCTAATTGTTAGACTTGTAGAAGATATGACTGTCATTGGGCTTATATCAGACAACATAGAAGCTGCATTGTGTGACATTAACAACCTGTTCTTAAATACAAAAAAGACCAAAGAAGTTATTCTGGACTTTAGGAACACCACAAAGACCAATCGCATATCAATAAAGATCACATACTGATAATGAAAGCTCTACGTTTCTAGGAGTCACCATCCCAGAGGACTTGTCCCGGTTCAACAACAATTTAGCTATAATTGGCAATGCACCACAACGCCTCTACTTTTTAAGAAAGCTAAAGAGCACTAACCTTCCTCAGAAGCTGCTGGTTAATTTCTACAGATGCAATACAGAAATTGTCTTGAACAACTGCATGACGGCCTGGTACAACAACTGCACTACGGCTGCTAGAGAAGCTCTGCAGCAAGTTGTAGAAACAGCAGAGATCATTATTGGCATACAACAAACTGTTGTATAATACTCATTGGGCTTGATTCGCTAAGACAAATACCATGCCTTATCAGAATTAGCACGCCTAATCAAAGTTAAACACGCCTTATCAGAGTAGCATAGTGAGCGCTATGAACCCACAGGGGCTCAGGGCAAGACGAGTGGAGCTCTCGTTATTGGCAATTAGCAGGCATAACTTCGCTGTGCTACTCTGATAAGGTGTGATAACTTTGATAAGGCGTGTTATCTCTGATAAGGCATGCTATTTCTCTTAGTGAATGAGGCCCTTTGTATTAGAGGGGATAAAATAATTACCAAGGACAACACTCACCCTGGAAACGCCTTGTTTGATCTTCTTCTATCATGTAGACGCTTTAGATCAATCCTCACACTCACAGACTGAAAAACAGCTTTTCCCATCTGCCATAAACTTTTGAAACTCTTAAGGTGCCCATTAACAGTACAATTTTTCCTTTAGCTTCGATCTTTCTATGGACTTTTTATGATTGAATTGTATAGAAAACTGTGACGTGTGTGGTGCAAATCGATGTTAAATGATTCTTTGGTTCGATTGGAAAAGGTAAAAATATCTATCCCAAAGTTGGATTTTATGATCAAATCTGAATGTAAAACCTTCTTAAATCGTTCCGTTAATGGAACAATCGATAATTGCCTTCCGATTAGTTTCAATCATTCAAATTGCCTTGAAAGATCGAATCTGAAGGAAAATGTGTACCGTTAATGGGCACCTTCAAGCTTCTCTGAAATAATTAACACGGTGTACAACATTTTAACAAATTTGAAATGTTTAGCATACTTGTATAATTCCTCTATTTCTTCCTTTGTTGCTATCACTACATTCCTTATATGCACCGGGGCTGTGACAAGAAGTAATTGTGTTGTGTTACACAATGATAGTAAAGTACTTGAATCTTGATTGTACACTTTGTTACAAAAAGAAAAGAAAATAATGGTTTACTTTTGACTTTACAATAAAGATATACAAACAAAAGTGGTTCCAGTAATACCTTGTATTCAGAAGTTGATTCTATCACGGTTACTATAGCAGATCAATGGCTGAGATACCATAAGTAGAGATGAGCGTAATGACGTAATTACGATTTCGCGAAATTTCGCGTAATTAGTGTAATTACGATTATGGCCGTAAGTACATAATCGTAATGAAGAAGGATTTCGCAAAATTTCACGTAAGCGTAATTTTCGCGTAATTTTCGCATTACAATGGGTATTTGTTCATGCCGTAATTTCGCATTAAACGCTACCGTAATTTCGCATTACACCGTAACGCTCCGTATAATGTAAAAAAGCCGCCGACTTTAAGGGTTAATAGCGAAGCCCCCTTAACCTCCTTGCCGGTTTTCCCGACCTGAGCTCGGGGTAGAAAAAAGCAGCTGCTATCGGTGATCCCGAGCTCAGGTCGGGGTAGGCATTGCAGAGCTTTACCTGTAGTTGTGGAGTCCCGCGCGCGATCTCGCTGCGCAGCGGGACTCCAGCCTCTCTCCCCGGCAGTGTGGGGTCTTTCCCTGGCCGCCGGGATCCCCCATGTTCCCGCTATTCTTTCGGGGACCCGGCAGCCAGTTGGAGCAGCGCAGCCGTGGTGGTGGCAGCAGAGCGGTGGTGGCAGCGTGACGTAATCGGGGGCGGGGCTAACATTGAAAACGAACTTCTCTATATTAGAGAAATATAGAGAAGTTCGTTTATATGTATATTAGCGCCATCTTGTGGGCAAACAGAAAACTGCAGCCCAGGAGCCCAGGAAGGTAATTTTTTTTTTATTTTGCTGCAGATCTCCCTGCCAGAATGATTTTTTTCAGGTTTTAGGGTCTGAAAGAGTGAAAAAAAATTGCACCGCTTTTAGACCCTAAAATCTGGAAAGAATCAGACCGCCAAGGAGGTTAAATGCCAAGAGCCTCAAATTTGGAGAATATATTAAGGAGATCAGGAGGAATAAGAGGAAATTTTTTTTTTTCAAAAAGACCTTATAGTTTTTGAGAAAATCGATGTTAAAGTTTCAAAGTAAAAATGTATACATTTAAAAAGCCGCCGACTTTAACGGTTAATAGCAAAGCCTGCTTAAGGTTTAGGAACACCAAATTCCCAGGGTATATTAAGGGGATCAGTGGGAATAAGAGGAAAACATTTTTTTTCAAAAACACCTTATAGTTTTTGAGAAAATCGATTTTTAAGTTTCAAGGGCAAAAAGGTCTTTTAAATGCGGAAAAGGTCAGGTTTTTTTGCACAGGTAACAGTGTATTATTTTCATAGATTCCCCCAAGTGGGAAGAGTTTTACTTACTTCGTTCTGAGTGTGGGAAATATAAACAAAAACCATGTGGGGTCCCCCCTCCCAGACCTCTTTAACCCCTTGTCCCCCATGCAGGCTGGGATAGCCAGAATGCGGAGCACCGGCCTCGTGGGGCTCCGCACCCTGACTATACCAGCCCGCATGGTCCATGGATTGTGGGGTCTCGGAAGGGGAGGGGCAGCCAAGCTTTCCCCTCCCCCTCCGAGCCCTTGTCCAATCCAAGGACAAGGGGCTCTTCTCCACCTCCGATGGGCGGTGGAGGCCGCGATTTCCTGGGGGGGGGGTTCATGGTGGAATCTGGGAGTCCCCTTTAAAAAGGGGTCCCCCAGATGCCCACCCCCCCCCTCCCAGGAGAAATGAGTATAGAGGTACTTGTACCCCTTACCCATTTCCTTTAAGAGTTAAAAGTAAATAAACACACAAACACTTAGAAAAAGTATCTGATTTGAAGGAACCCCATTGGTCTGCTAAGGACCAATGGGGCTCCTTGGAGCTCAAATTCAAAGATGCTTAGAGAGCTCTGAGCTATATAGCTCAGAGCTCTGTCGGGTCCGTGCAGCGCAGACGGGTATGCGGCGGCTGAGCGGCGAGTGACGTCGGGTGCGGCGTAGTTACAATGTAACAAAGTTGTTACATTGTAATAACTTTGTTACATTGTAACTGATAGAACATTTCCGAGGCTATTTCGAGGGATCATTTATTTAAAGGGACAGGTAAGTATTAATGGTTAATTAAGAATATTAAAGGACTTTTTTCGTGGTTATGTTTTTTGTTCAATTAAAATACTTTTTCTAAGTGTTTGTGTGTTTATTTACTTTTAACTCTTAAAGGAAATGGGTAAGGGGTACAAGTACCTCTATACTCATTTCTCCTGGGAGGGGGGGTGGGCATCTGGGGGACCCCTTTTTAAAGGGGACTCCCAGATTCCACCATGAACCCCCCCCCCCAGGAAATCGCGGCCTCCACCTCCACCGCCCATCGGAGGTGGAGAAGAGCCCCTTGTCCTTGGATTGGACAAGGGCTCGGAGGGGGAGGGGAAAGCTTGGCTGCCCCTCCCCTTCCGAGACCCCCCAATCCATGGACCATGCGGGCTGGTATAGTCAGGGTGCGGAGCCCCACGCGGCCGGTGCTCCGCATTCTGGCTATCCCAGCCTGCATGGGGGACAAGGGGTTAAAGAGGTCTGGGAGGGGGGACCCCACGTCGTTTTTTTTTATATTTCCCACACTCAGAACGAAGTAAGTAAAACTCTTCCCACTTGGGGGAATCTATGAAAATAATACACTATTGTTACCTGTGCAAAAAAAACTGACATTTTCCGCATTTAAAAGACATTTTTGCCCTTGAAACTTAACCACTTCTCTACCACAGGTTTTTTCCCCTTCAAAAGCTCTTCCCATTCATTGGGTAATAACTTTATCACTAATTATAACACTGAAATGATATATACATTATTTTTTACGGGAAAAACTAGGCTTTCTTTGGGCAGTACTTTATGCTAAGAATTATATTATTTTATACTGATTTGACAGGGAAGAAGAAGAAAAAAATGAAAAAAATCACCATTTCTCAGCTTTCAGCCATTGTAGTTTAAAAATAAATTGTGCTATTGTAGATAAAGCAGACACATTTTATTTGCCAATTTGTCCCGGTTTTTACAATGTTTAAATTGTGTCCCTAGTACAAAGTATGGCAATAATATTTTATTTTGGGTGAGGGGTGAAGGAGTCTCAAAAATAATGAAAATGTGCTTAATGTTCCTATGGTAAGTGAATAATGGTGTATTTGGAAGTAGTTTTACTTTTTGGCCACAAGATGGTGCTATACATACTCAGTTTTCTAAAAATAGAAAACAGAACCAAATATTTATATGTGTTTATAGGTGTTTGTAAATAAGGACGTAGAAAAGCGTGGCAGAAGTTGCTAAGTGGTTAAAAATCGATTTTCTCAAAAACTATAAGGTCTTTTTGAAAAAAACGTTTTTCCTCTTATTCCCACTGATCCCCTTAATATACCCTGGGAATTTGGTGTTCCTAAACTTTAAGCAGGCTTTGCTATTAACCGTTAAAGTCGGCGGGTTTTTAAATGTATACATTTTTACTTTAAAACTTTAACATCGATTTTCTCAAAAACTATAAGGTCTTTTTGAAAAAAAAAAATTTTCCTCTTATTCCTCCTGATCTCCTTAATATATTCTCCAAATTTGAGGCTCTTGGCATTTAAGGGGGCTTTGCTATTAACCCTTAAAGTCGGCGGCTTTTTTACATTATACGGAGCGTTACGGTTTAATGCGAAATTACGGTAGCGTTTAATGCGAAATTACGGCATGAACGAAACGCGAAATTACGCGTTGAAAATTACGCTTACGGTATTTTCAATTACAATTTTAATGCTACTGTTATTTCGCATCGTAATCGCAAATTTCGCATGCGTAATTATAGTAATGCGAAATTACGAAAATTTCGGCTCAACTCTAACCATAAGCCTTTAGTCTGCATTACTATATTTTTGATTAATTAGAAGGAAGCTAAAAGAATCCAAGCCTGTGCCTGCTAACCTACATCAACAAAGCTCTGAACAAATGCCCATAAACACGGTACAGTATCTTCCAAGAACTCTCCTCCAACACGCAAATCACACAACACATAATTCCTCATCAAATCATGGCCACCTTTATGATAGAACTAGTGACCTTAGCCCATTTAAAAACGGGCTAGGTCTTTCTTTACTTCGCTGCCTGCCGCCTGCATGCATGCCGCGCGCACACACGCCGGCCCCTTCTGGGCCCACCCTCCCCCGGCTCTCGGAAGTGTCTCTGCGTCTGTCCCTGCACATGCGCAGTGCTAAAAAGCACTGACACACGGACGGACGCAGCGACACTTGCCTTTTATTAGGTAAGATGAATGAGTGAATAGCAAAAAGTTATTTTATGCTCTTGCTTGATTATTCAGTCAAAAGAAAATCAAAGTAAGATTCAAGGCTTAATCCACATCACCATGACAAATTCACGTCTGCAATAGGATCTCTAATTGCTAGGAATTGGTGATGAGGACCACAGAGGAACACCACTGACAATACTATAAATATTGTGACATGATTATGCACATACTCTAAATACACACAGTTAGTGAAATGATTATGCACATACTCTAAATACACAGAGTTGGTGACATGATTATGCACATGCTCCAAATACACACAGTTAGTGAAATGATTATGCACATACTCTAAATACACACAGTTAGTGACATGGTTATGCACATACTCTAAATACACAGAGTTGGTGACATGATTATGCACATGCTCCAAATACACACAGTTAGTGAAATGATTATGCACATACTCTAAATACACACAGTTAGTGACATGGTTATGCACATACTCTAAATACACAGAGTTGGTGACATGATTATGCACATGCTCCAAATACACAGCTAGTGACATGATTACGTACATACTCTGAATACACAGAGTTAGTGACATGATTACGCACATGCTCTAAATACACCGAGTTGGTGACATGATTACGCACATGCTCTTAATATACAGTTAGTGACATGATTACGTACATACTCTAAATAAACAGAATTGGTGACATGATTACGCACATGCTCTTAATACACAGTTAGTGACATGATTACATACTTACTCTAAATACACAGAATTAGTGACATGATTACGCACATGCTCTAAATACACAGTTAGTTAGATGATTACGCACATGCTCTAAATACACAGTTAGTGACATGATTATGCACATACTCTAAATACACAGAGTTAGTGACATGATTACGCACTCAGCAAACCACTGCAGAACGTATCAGAATTTACAGGTCTACCTCAGTTAATTAGAATATCAATTTATTTCAATAATTCAGTTAAAATATGAAACTCATATATTATATAGATTCATTACACACAGATATATTTTAGTGCATAATTATTTTAATTTTGCTAATTATGGGCTACAGGTAGTGAAAACCCAGAATAAAATATCTTAGAACATCACAGTATTTCAGACGACTAATTCATAGAATAATACAGAGATGTTGGCCTAGTGAAAAGTATGTTCATGCTCAATACCTTGCCGGGCATGATTCTGCATTAATTAGGGTTTCAATGTAGTGTGACATTGAAACGATCAGCCTGTGGCACTGGGCATAAATGCAAAGATTGCAGTGTAGATATTCAATTCAGCTTTAGTAATCATAGCATCAGTAATACCTAGTCTTGGTTGAATAGCTCCCTGATTGATTCACCGGCCAATCGATCAGGCTGGTGAATCTAAACACACATTATTTCCTGAATTGCTTTGATGTCAATGATGCCGATTTTAGCGATTACTAGCGAAGCCCCTTTACAAGCTAGAATCTCAATTTGCTAGGTATGTTAAGGAGAACATTGGGGAAAAGAGTAAAACATTTTTTTTCACAAAGACCATGTGGTTTTTGATAAAATCAACTTTGAAGTTACAAAAAAAGATTTTTTTTTTTAAATTGTGGTTAAATGACAGATAAAGGTTATTAAAGGATCCCTGGCAAATATAGGTATTATTGACATAAAAAAAAAAAAAAAATAAAAAGGACTTGGGGGGCTCCCATCCCAAGCCAACTTCTTGTCACCCCTGCTGGCTGGATGGGGAGCCCGGACCGCGTGGGGCTCCACACCCTGAGCTATACATGGTCCATGATACTTGGTGGGTTCCGGAAGAAAGGGTTGGAAAACCTCCCCCTCTCCCAGAGACCTTGTCCGATTCATGGACAAGGGGCTCTTCCCCACCTCAATTGACCAGGAGGAGGTTGGTATCTAGGACCTGTGGGGGGCTATGGTAGCATCTGGGGGATCCCCATATACCCGCCCACTTGGGGAAATGAGTATTGGAATACTTAAATACCCCTTACCCATTTCCACAAAAAGTTAAAAAACAAATAAAAGCACAACCAAAAAAGTATTTTAATATACTTAATTAACAATAAATACCTTTTATTAATGCTCCCATGCCAATACCCTTGGAACTTATCCCACATAAATATCCTCTGGAGATCCCAGATCAGCAATGAACAAGGGCAACACAGACTGTTTCACGCCACCGGCAGTTGCTATACTAAATACTCCTCAGAGAGGATGCCTATTAGTCTGTTAAGGGACTAATGGGGAGCCCCGGTGGCACTTTTAAAGATACTTTGGCAGGGCTTGCTATATGCACCTGTGACTACCGCTGGCACCCTCTGCTATCACCCCCGTCGCTGTGCACAGCAGCCACCCTGGCCAGCACCAGGGCACTAACAACACTCTGACACCTACCCCCTCTGCATCACTTAAAAACCCTACACTACCCACCAAGGATGCTGGCAATATCCGCCGCTCACTTCCAAAATTCCACGCAGATCAGTAAGGGAACCCTAGCAAAGCATCTTTGAGTTTGCTACTGGGGTTTCCTGTTGGTTTATGCACTGACCAATAGGAACCCTTAAAATGGAACACAATGTTAGGTGTTTTCAAAAATGTATCAACATATTGCTCCTACATAACATTCCCCACTTCTCATTTTTCCATCACACAGTGTCAGTGGATCATCTGTAACAAATCTGATATTCCATCCTGCTATTTTTGCTTTTTTAAGAGTACTGGAAATGTATTCATGTCTGGCATTTGAACAGACAAGATAAAGCAAATGGCATTACTTTAGTTTTGACTTTGCACATAAATAAATATTTTACTACTGAGGGTATACAAATGACAAGAGCATCACTTACCCATTGCAAGAAGTTGTAGCTAAAGATAAATAGTTAAGTGTCAGACACTCACCCGCTAAGCACTACTATAAAGTCCATGACATTCCAGCCATTACGGAGGTAAGATCCTTTATGAAAAACCAATCCTAGGGCAACAATCTTAATTCCAGCTTCAAAGCAAAATATCCCTATGAAATACGGCTCTGTCTTTTCCTGCAGGCACAAAGGAGACACAGAAAACAGAGATAAACGTTAGTAAGAGTAGAATATATAAACAAGCATTATATCATTAGATCTGCCACATCTGAACTGGGACCAGCATCAGATTTAGGCAGCCCAAGTCATTTTTAGGTAACCAGATCATCTACTCAGGGAACTGGCACAGATCCCTACATATCAAACAGAAGTTCCAATATTACAGGTACCATAAGGCTGCTCTCTTAAAGTGGACGCAAATTAAAAATACAAGATTTCAGAAATAAAATCTATTTTCTAAATTATAATAATAAATAGCAGCCTTTTTTCAGCTGCATGATGACATATATAAAATATTTTACATTTATTGGAGGAACCCCTCCCTTCCTTTCAAATTGTTGGGATTTCTCCGGCAAACTGGTGTAGTAGGTGGTGTCCGGCAATGGAGGAATTGCTAATGGCTGCCACCTGTGTAACCCTAGCTATGAAAAGAGGAGGGTGAAAAGCAGGCACTGAAATGCTCATAGGTTTGAAGGAGTGTGTATTTATCTTTGTATGTGTCAGAGTGGTGCAACTAAATATTTTTAATTAAAACAATGTTTGGTTTGGGTCCGCTTTAAAGAGAAACCGTAACCAAGAATTGAACTTCATCCCAATCAGTAGATGATACCCCCTTTCCCATGAGAAATTGTTCCTTTTCTCAAACGAATCATCATGGGGCTCTGTATGGCTGATTTTTTGTTGAAACCCCTCCCACAGCGTGAGGTCAGCGCCTCACAGCACTGAGGTACTGATATCACACTGTGGGAGCATTGTTGCATTGTGGGAAATAACAGCTGTATCCAACTGCCAAAAAAGTAAGCATCATCTCCTTCCAATGACATCACCTGCCAGCAGTAAAAATGTCACCATGTGATAAATGTCTGAATGTAAATCAGGGAGAGGAAATATTTTACAATGAGCAAACTGACTACATAATTATTGTAAAAATTAAGCACTTTTTTATTACAATATTTTCGCTGGAGTTCCTCTTTTAGTTCTCCGGGAATGACAGTTAAACCTGCACACAGTGACCATCAGAATCATATTTTATTTGGCCAAGTAAATTTACACTTATGAGGAGGAATATGAATTTTCAGCTGCTTAAAGGGGCACTATGGCGAAAATTGTAAAATTTAAAATATGTGCAAACATACATAAATAAGAAGTACGTTTTTTCCAGAGTAAAATGAGCCATACATTTATTTTCTCCTATGTTGCTGTCACTTACAGTAGGTAGTAGAAATCTGACAGAAGCGACATCTTCATGGGGGATTCTCAGGGATTTATTTTCAAACGCACTTAGTGAATGGCAGTTGCTCTGTCCAACTGCCAAAAAACTGTAGCGAGCAGGGAAGCTGGCCAGCATCATTGTTTAAATCCTTTTTAGAGAGTGGCCTCGATTCATCAAACAGTTTGCGGTAAAAATTTGCTGTTCGTTAATTTACCACATGCGATAGATAACGATTAATAATTAATTAGTGTTATTCAGCTATTTTTTTTAGTTGTCGGCAGTTGTTCGTTAAAAGATCACTAGTGTTCGGTAATGATGCGGTAAGCGTGCGGGAAATATCGACTCTAGCGATCTTTTAGAGAATACAAGCCATTTTCAAAGTGCATTGTGGGTAAGGAAGGTGCATTGTGGGTAATTAAAAGAGAACCTGAACTGAAAATGAAAAGTGAAAACACTTCATCAAAAAAATGGCCATTAGCCCATAACAGCTTCCTGGTCAGCACAATGTTAAACTGTAATATTGCCCACTTGAGCCATAGGGAAACATGGACATTACCTTGCACATTCAGTTGTAACTGACGGCAGCTGATATATAACTGACAGCAACTGGTATATTTCAGTTCTGACAATCTTGTCAGAACTGGAAAGGATCACTGTAAGAAGAAAATGGTGAGTTTCTGAGAGAAACTGATGGCGAGGTAAGGATGTAATATTCATTTGCAGCTACATCATGTGTTTATTTTAAATAATGTTACTCAGTTCAGGTTCCTGTTAAATACACCGACAGCAGAAACATAAATAACGACAGGGCAGTGCAGGCGATATTGCACTCGGAATTTACCACCCTGACACGCCCCCTTTCTGCTTCTTGAATACTAGTTTCGGAACATTTACCGCATAATTAACGCCAGAACACCGCACGCCGACATGCGATGTCATTCATGATTACTAACATCCGCTACATGCTTGCACTAAATTATTAATTAAAGCGTTCGGTAACACTTCATGAATCGAGGCCATTATCTTTATATAGAATAAAAGCCTTGCTGAGAATCGCCTGTCGCTTCTGTCAGGTTTCTACTACCTACTGTAAGTCACAGCAACATAGATGTAATTTATGGCTCATCTTACTCTGGAAAAAACATACTTTGTCTCTGTTTGCACATATTTTAAATTTTTTTGCCATTTAACCATTTGCCGGCAAACTAACGTATTAAAACGTCATGCTTTTGCCTGTTAATGGCAACATGACGTTTTAATACGTCGCGCATTCCCGCCTCCGCTTTGCACGTGTTCGCGCCGCTACCGCCGCCGTTTCCTTCGGGTTCCCGTGCTGGGTGATTGGGGTGAATGGACGCAACCGCGAACAGCAGCCACCTCCATTCACAAAAACAGGAAACTGTAACAATTTAATAAAGTGTAAAAAAAAAAAAGTGATCACTTTCTATACGGGAGAGTGTTCACTAGCGCCATCTTGTGGCTAAAAAGTATATTACAGGTACAAAGTACATACATACACAATTACAAACACACTATTAATAAAATTGATGAAATTACACTTCCAACCCTCCCCCTCACTTCCCCCCCCCCTCCAAAAACCACTTGTAAAAAAAAAATCAGCTTCAAATAAATAAATAAATAGTTGCCTTTTTTTAATCTATGTTTTATGGGGGGAAATTAATTTTAATTTATTATATAGGGGCTTGAAATTATGGCCAGAAGAAAAAAAAACAGAACAGAAAAGTAACACCTATATTTCAAAATAATATATTGTCGCCATACATTGTGATAGGGACATAATTTAAACGGTTTAATAATCGGGACAACTGGGCAAATAAAATATATTTCTTTTATCCACAGGAGAATGTTTAATTTTAAAAGTATAATGGCTGAAAACTGAGAAATAATGATTTTTTTCTCATTTTTATTGTTTTTTCCCATTAAAACGCATTTATAATAAAAAAATTCTCAGCAAAATGTACTACCCACAGAAAGCCTAATTGGTGGTGAAAAAAACGAGGTATAAATCATTTTCTTGTGATAAGTAGTAATAAAGTTATTAGGGAATAAAAGGGAGGAGGCACTGACAAGTGAAAATTGCTCTGGTCCGTTAGAGTAAAAACTCTTGGGGGTGAACTGGTTAAAGGGATACTGTAGGGGGGTCGGGGGAAAATGTAAGTGTAGTGTAAGTGGACAGCGCTACAGGAAGTGACGTCAGTGGAGCGCACGTTGGAACGCGGAAAAGGTGAGTGATCCCCGCCCGTGCCTCTTACAATAGCAGCGGCAACTTAACTCTCTAAAGCTGGAGGGGAGCGGAGGACGGGAGACCCCGCCGCTATGCCAATACCCCCTTCCTGCCCGCTATCCCCTCCAGCTCGGCGGCCCCTTACACCCACGGCTTGGGGGGGGGGGGAGGCGGCGGCGATTTCTTCAAAGTTTGCCTCAGGTGGCAAAAAGTCTAGGGCCGGGCCTGACAAAGTGAGGTTGTATTTACTGATGTGACAAAAAAGTAAAACTGCCCCACTGTGCACTGTGGTAGGCTGAACTTTTAGGCTGCTTCAGGTGGTATATCCAGTACTGAGCTTTGATCATGGAAGTGGTGTTATTTTCCCGTTTTAGATTGCTGGAGATTATGGATCTAAGGAATCTGAGTCACTCTACCTGGGTATCAGGTGATCCAATTATGATTAACCACTTTCCCCACCACTACAGTATATCTACGTCAGCTGTGGCACCCTCCAAGCCACAGCGACGTAGATATACTGACCTGCTTGCAGCGCTTTTGTGCAGGAACAGGTGCGCTTCAGAGCGCACCCCCCGGCACTGTCAGCTGCCTTACTAATTGGCAAAAGGGAACATATTCCCTTGTAGCCAATTAGTGACCCCCCCCCGCGGATGAATGATCACCGCTGTAGCAAACAGCGTGATCATCCATCTCTCCCCCTCCGTGGTCGGAATGTTAAAAAATGCCCCTGCAAGATGAATATCTTACCTGAACTGGTTCCTGCGATCATCCTGAAGCTCCGGCCTCCATGCACCGCTCTTCACTCAGCCCTGTGACGCTGAATATCCGGGTCCCGGCTTGATGACGTCATCAAGCCGGGACCCGGTGTTCGGTATCACAGGGCTGAGTCGAAGTGCGGTGAATGGAGGCTGGAGCTGCAAGATGATCGCAGGAACCAGTTCAGGTGAGATATTCATCTTGCAGGGGCTTTTTTTTAACGATCTGGCCGGGGGGGCATAGTGGTAAGGGGGGGAGCACATCTGGCTGCCTATAAGAGGGTGGGGGTTCCAAATCTGAAGTGGGGGGGGGGGTTGAAATTATTATTGGGGCCCATCAGGGTAATGGGGTGGGGGATTTCATAATGGGGGGCACATCTGATGGTCCTGAGGGACATAACTTAATGCTGGGGGCACATATGCAATAATGGGGCGGGGGCGCTAATCCTGGGGGAACATCTGGCTATGCTGGGGAGCACTGATCCTGGGGACACATCTGGCTATAATGAGGGGGGCTTTATTGGGATACGCAGCTGTATATATAAATGTGGGGGGTCGCAAATGCGGGGACATATCTGGCTATAATGGAGACTGATATTGGGGAGCACATCTGGCTATACTGGGGGAGTCTGATACTGGGCACACATCTGGCTATCTAACCTTGGGGGACTTAATACTGATGGCATGTCTTTTACCTACTGTAGCACTTTGTATTTTTTACTAGAATTGAAGAAAACCTGAGAAATAATGCAATTTTAACGGTTTTCACTCTTTTTTCCCGCTAAAATGCACAGAAAAAAAAATTCTCGGGACAAAATATCCCCCAATGAAAGTCTAGTTTATCCTGAAAAAATGATATATAGATAATTTAAGTGGCACGAGTACAGATGAAGTTATTGCTGATTAAAAAGGGACACCGCTAAAGTGTCAAAACTGCTCTGGTCAATAAGGGGAAAACAAGGTCTGGATGCGAAGTGGTTAAAGGGAATCTGAAGAGAAAATAAACTAATAAACTAATGATTTGTATGTGTAGTGCAGCTAAAAAATAGAACATTAGTAGCAAAGAACAGAGTCTCATATTATTTCCAGTACAGGAAGAGTTAAGAAACATCAGTTATCTATGCAACAGAGCTTCTCTGAGCTCTCTGACCAAGCTTGGATGGGTACAGTGCTGTTTTCTGAAGCACTTATCTCAACCTGTCTCTCACTGTTTCTTGTTGGTTTAAGGTTTTACTGCAGGAAAGTTCAAAGGGTTATTAGCTCTGCTATTTCATAGTTTAAAATACAGAGTGTAGTTTGTAAACTGCAAATATTATAGATTGGCGCAATGTTATAAAAATAAAGCTATATGACTAAAAATAAAAATATGAGACTCTTTTATCTGCTACTAATGTTCTCTGAATTTTCTGTACGACACATACAATTCATTATACCATACGTTTTTTTTTCGCTTTAGTGTCACCTGAATTAACTTTTCTCCCACATTTTCTCACAATAAATGTTTCCTCACCGTATCAATAAATCATCTTTTTGGCCCCCAGGAAGCAAAAATGTTCTAAAGAGAAGTTGTTCAAAATGTATTACTTTTCTTGTACACTTTGAAGTATATTTTAGCTGCTTGTTCCTGAAAACAGAAGAGTGCAAAGGTAGGTTGGCACTAGATGCATAGACAGGCAGATCCAGGGGGTAGCAGGTGGACAATCCGTGCCTCCGGATCAGCAGACAGCAATATGACCAGTAAAAAGAAAAGTTAGGTATCTGGGCAACCTCTGAAGAAGCAGGTGTTCCTGCGAAACGGCTGTCAGGCCGACTGTACATATCGTTATCTGGAATTCCAGGTGGATGTAATAAAAGGTGTGATTTAAGCATTACTGCTGGCTGGTGCCCGGATACCTAACTTTTCTTTTTACTGGTCATATTGTTCCTGAAAACATATTCATAGACACAATGAAAAAAAACATCTTCTGTGAGAAAATTCAGGAGAATATCTTATCGAATCATGGCCATTAACTTTAAAGAGAACCTGCAGCAAGTACATTTTTTTAAAATAAACACATGACGTAGCTGCATATGAATATTACATCCTTACCTCACCGTCAGTTCCTCTCAGAGCCTCATTTTCTTCTTACAGTGATCCATTCCAGTTCTGACAATATTTTGTCAGAACTGAAATATACCAGTTGCTGTCAGTTGTATATCAGCAGCTGTCAGTTACAACTGAATGTGCAAGGTAATGTCCATGTTCCCCTATGGCTCAAGTGGGTGGTATAACAGTTTAACAGTGTGCTGACCAGGAAGCTGTTATAAGGTAATGGCCATTTTTAAAATGGTGGACAGAAAATTTCATTGATCACAGTGGACAAATGGGATGCAGGAGAGGAAAACGAGATTGAGTAGACTACACAGGAGGTAAGTATGACCTGTGTATGGTTGTTTTGACTTTTTTATTTTCAGTTCAGGCTCTCTTTAAATTAAGTTGATGGAAGTTTCAGTGCATGGAAGATTACTTTTTACTATAGTGTGGGGCTACATTATAATGTTGTTTATTCCAGCTAGAAGTAGATGTAAAGTGGTTTTCCATCTTTGGCTATGGAGCCAACAGGCCTCACGTTTGAGCAGAGTAGACTTCAATGTGGATACAAAATCCAGATTAATTCAAAGTTTCCTACCACAGCAGCCAAGCCATATGGGAAAACAGATGGAATGAGTCATTCTGATTTCATATTGGTTAATATGGCTTTTCTAGGTGTACCTTTAGTAAAGTAAATGGAAACTGCGGGATCCTTTCACTTAGTTAATTGCTTGGCTCATCTGCAATTCCAATACTGGTCTGGAAAGCTAACATTGTGTATTTAGCTGCATAAAATTTGAGGTCAAATCAGCTGTTTTGAAGATCCACCTAACATACTGGTATTAGAAATCTTATAACTGTGTCAGGCTGACTCTCCTTTAAAGCTGATGTGTGGTTTTGTTATTGTGGAATAAAGATGAATACCAAGATGAAAAAATTGCTTATATTTCCTGTTTTGGTAGCTTTTATTGAAGAAATTGATAAAGACACAGGGAGACTCTTAAAGTGTAACTGTCGGGCTTAAAATAAAAAATCAAGTATTTATTTTTATCTGGTAAACAAGTAATAAGGATGCTAACCAGGCAATCCAAACGTTAAAATCACCATTACTTTTCTTGTTGATAAATGATCATTCCCCAGTTTACCTGACTCTTATTTGGTACACACAAAATTTGGTGCACAAAAAGGAAGTTGCAGAGCGTGCTGGGTTGTCCTTTCTTGCTTCTCTGGTTCTCTCTGATTGGCCAATATTTCTCATGCTGATACAAAGCACTTTCTATAGTGAAGGGCAGGCAATGCATACACAATCAGGCCGAGGAGAGTAAGGGAGGAAATTACATCAGGATTGGCTTCAAAAGAGCCACACTTAAAATGGGAACCGCTAAGAAGGATTTTCTCTTTTTTTATTGTAGAGAAATCACTAAAATCAACAGTGCAATACATACTGTATGTTATGTAAGTAGAGGATGTATTTATCTACTTATATATGTGTTTTTTGTTTCTGAGATAGTATGGATGACAGCTCCTCTTTAAGGTGCCTACACACCATACCATTTTTTTAAACCTGTTTTCAATTCAAGTATTACAATTATTTTTTCTGATTGATTGTAACATTTGAAAAATCTGACCAATGTATCACAGGTGTAAAATTTTTCTCCAATTATGAAAAAGATGATTGAAAACTGAGAAAATTGCTCGGGTGTATTTATTAAGAAATCAACCCGTCCCTACACCATTCAATTTTCATAAAAATTGATCAGAAAAATTCTCGTGATCGACTTTTATCAGAAGAAAAAGGGAAATCCAATTGGATTTCTTGCTCAAATAAGAAAAAAAGCTCTCGATTTTTTGGGAAACCTGATCATTTTGATCGAATTGACGTAAAATTGGATCATTTTATTGTATCGTGTGCTGCCACCTTTATTGTCACTGAGGTACATATAAAAGAGCCACTGTGATCCCACAAAAATGGCTGTGCGCTGATTGCTCCCATGCGTATTTGGAAGATTTTCCCAATTTATATCTGCTTAAAGGTGGCTTAAAGGTCATGTTTACCGATATTTCTCTATGACCTGACCTTGCACTACTCTCACACAGATCCCGCTGGAGGTGCCAAATCTTATCCCTCCTCCCCCCGGTGGTGCCTAACCCTTAACTCCCCCTGGTGGGCACCTAAACTTAACAGGTAGTACATTGGATCCCCTAACTGACTGAGGTGTTCAAAGTCTATGCAGAATAAAAGTTTACCTAAACAATCTATTAAAGTGATGTTCATTCTGTGCAAACCTTGTAGATTCACAGTGTAGAGTATGCTGTCATCTTAATTGGCACTGCTATGTGACACTGAGCCAGTTCTGTATGAATAATTAAACTTCAGGTAAATAGCACATGTCTGCATAAGTCCCATATGGATTTTATTTAGTCAGTATTGTAATCTGTAAGAACATTTCCTATGTACATTGCAAGTGTTAATGTACTTATGCTAAGATTTATGCAACAAGAGACAAAGATCCGGGCACCATCAGTGTTGCAAAGATTCCACTTGTTTATTTCATCCCCACCAGCCAGAAATCACAGAAAGGCTAGGTCTGACAGCCGTTTCGCAAGCCTACCTCCCACTTCCTCAGAGAGGCTGGAATCTTTGCAACACTGCTGGTGTCCGGATTTTTATCTCTTGCTGCATAAAACGTATTGCTGTTTACTGGAGGCACAGTGAGTGTACCACTTAACCCTGCCAGCTTTACGTCTAGTGCTGATCACAACTCTCTTTACCCTGTACTTATGCTAAGAGGTGGCTAAGGCAGGGGCGTAACAATAGACCCTGCAAGGCATTCATCCGCAGGGGGGCCCAGAAGCCACAGGGGGCCCTGTCCTGAGAGACTGATAACTAAAGGCAAGAAGAGGAAAAACTTTCTGCTCTCTGCACAATTGTTCTAATGACTGCATCTGCTCAGTCACTGATAACGAATCATACAAAGTTTTGTAGTCAAAGATTTGTTGACAGTCCCTAATCAGTGTGCAGGGGGAAGGGGCCCCATCCAAAGTTTTGCAGGGGGGTCAAGTGATTTCTGGGCTAAGTGATCACTTTCCACTTTCCACACACTGGGTTGTATATTTACCAAGAGCTGGGCACAGTACTTTTACCAGAACTACCTTTGGTGGTGAGTTAGCGTGAGTTGTACAATTAGTGCAACCCACATTACCTAACGTGAATGTTACCAGGGTAGCTCACAGTAACCAATAACATTTGTATTACCTACAGTGCTCTCTGTGCACGGAAGTTTTACCAGTTTTTGGTGACTACACCCCACTGAAGGCTGAAGGCTGTTTTACTACCCAGAAGATTTTAGCTTCTTGTAACTGCACTCCTCTTCTGAATTCAGAGTACCATTCCCTTGTTATTGTCACTAGTTTATTAAGGCTCTTTTGACAGTGGTGTGTCCACCACCTGTCATCAGCTGCTATGGATCTGCCAGATGCCTGCACTTGATTTGGCACAGGAGGCAAAAACCCGAGCAGTTGACATCTACCCGCTAGACTTTCCATGAGCTGCTTTTAACTGCGCTGTACGTTAACAGCTGACACATGTGGATGCAAACACTACCATATAGTCACATTACATTGTTCTCTGGCAAGTGAGCAGTAGAACCATGCAGCAATCATGCAGTTCATTCGCTGGTGTGAATTAAACAGCAAAGAGAGAGGCCAGCGCATGTTTATAATTAGTCCTAAAGTCTCATCCCCCACTTTACGTGCTGCTGTGCGCATTCCAGTAACAAGTACAGTGCCTGGCTGGTACACAAACAGATCATAAGTGCAATAATATTGCACTGTCTGATGTTCCTACTTCAGCAATGCTGATGCATACATTTTTGTCTGCAACACAGCGTTGTCCCATTCACTGTTACTGAATATAAACTTTAAGTACACTGCCTGCACACTTTAGGTTTAATGGGGTTTAGTGAATATCCCCCAATTTGTGAGAAAGTGCCAGTCAACAGATAAATAATTCAGCATACTTGGTTTAGTGATCTTATGCTGGGAATACACGGTTCGTTTTGAACCATCTATCGAGCCGCTCGAAAGATTGCGGCGCATCCCCGCTTGTCCCCGCGGGTACCGTTAAATTGAGCCGCTGATGGCTCAATTGATAATTTCCGACCTGTCCGATACCCCGCCGGATCGATTCCCTGCTCGATACCGCGGGCAGTACAATGGTCAAAAACGAAAAGAAGATAAGAAGCCGCCCGCGGGGACGAGCGGGAATCGATCCGGCGGGGGTATCGGACAGGTCGGAAATTATCAATTGAGCCATCAGCGGCTCAATTTAATGGTTCAAAACAAACCGTGTATTCCCAGCATTAGCTTTGTATTGAGATAATGACATGCCACTGCCATTGTTTACATTAACAAATGACTAGTCACTAGCTCACACTTAACTCACTGTCTGCTGAGGTGCTGATAAAATTTGCACAGCCATCATAAGGAGTGTACAGAGACAATTTCCAGTTAGAGAGAAAAGCTGATATTGGGTATACACTTGAAAGAAAAGGTAACAGATCCAGATTTACCGGATATTCATGTAATTTACCATCTTCCCAGAATGCATCACTGAATATTAAAGTTGACTTGAACTCTTGGACAGGACAGAAGGAAAAGCTAGACAAATGCACCCTGTGTGTATTTAGAGAATTTAGCCTGTAATTCCCCCTCATCTATGACTAATCACAACTGTAATTTGATTTCTCAGCTGTGTTTGCTGGCTGCCTCGGCAAAGCAGCTAATTTGTAAACACAGTATCTTAACCCTATGTCCAGGCTCGGACTGAGCCACCGAACCACCGATTTTTACATCGGGGGGCCCCGGCCGCCCCTGCCTCCTGGGGGCCCCAGTGCTGATAAGGACTGGGGCACAGAGCAGGAAGGGGGGTAAAGCGGACACAGAGCGGCGGGGAGGGGGGGGAAGCCTCCCCCCTCGCTCACCTAGGGCCCCCTTCCGCATTTTCCCCCCCTTCAGAATTGCAGCCAGCCAGGTCTGGTCTGGTCTTCTGGACTGACACTGTCCAATCATGCTCTTGCAATACTTCCTGTGAGAGCGTGATTGGACAGTGCAGTGCAGGAGATGGAGACCAGACCAGCAGCGGCACGCAGAGCTCTTCTCTCGGTGATTTCCGCTCGCTGCCACTGCTGGCTGCAATTTTGGAGGGGGGAGCGTGGAAGGGGGGCCCTAGGTGAGGGAGGGGGGAGGCTTCCCCCCCTCCTTGTCGCTCTGTGCCCACTGCCCCCCCTTCCAGCATGGGGGCACTGACTGAGACCTGCCTACCTAACTGGGGAGGAGCGCAGAAGGGGGGCCCTAGGTTAGGGAGGGAGGCTTCCCCCCTCCCCACCGCTCTGTGCCCACTGCCCCCCCCTTCCAGCATGGTGGCCCCCACTAACTGGGGGACCTGCCTACCTAAACTGGGGACGCCTATAGACCTGGGTATATCTATACTGGGGACACCTATGTACCTGCCTACCTAAACTGGGAAATCTGCTGGCTGCCGCCAATCTGATTGCATTTTGTGAGGATATCTGCTGCCAATCTGATTGCATTTTGTGGGGAAATCTGCCACCAATCTGAATGCATTTTGTGGGGAAATCTGCCGCCAATCTGATTGCATTTTGTGGGGAAATCTGCCGCCAATCTGAATGCATTTGTGGGGAAATTTGCCGCCAATCTGATTGCATTTTGTGGAAAAAACTGCTGGCAATCTGAATGCATTTGTGGGGAAATTTGCCGCCAATCTGAATGCATTTTGTGGGGAAATCTGCCGCCAATCTGATTGCATTTTGTGGGGAAAATCTGCCGCCAATCTGATTGCATGTTGTGGGGAAATCTGCTGCCAATCTGATTGCATTTTGTGGGGAAATCTGCCACCAATCTGAATGCATTTTGTGGGGAAATCTGCCGCTAATTTGATTGCATTTTGTGGGGAAATCTGCCACCAATCTGAATGCATTTTGTGGAGAAATCTGCCGCCAATCTGAATGCATTTTAAGGGGAAATCTGTCGCCAATCTAATTGCATTTGTGGGGAAATCTGCCACCAATCTGATTGCATTTTGTGGGGAAATCTGATTGCATTTTGTGGAGAAATCTGCCGCCAATCTGAAAGCATTTTGTGGAGAAATCTGCCGCCAATCTGAAAGCATTTTGTGGAGAAACCTGCCGCCAATCTGAAAGCATTTTGTGGGGGAATCTGCCGCCAATCTGAATGCATTTTGTGGAGAAATCTGCCGCCAATCTGAATGCATTGTGTGGGGAAATCTGATTGCATTTTGTGGAGAAATCTGCCGCCAATCTGAATGCATTTTATGGGGAAATCTGCCGCCAATCTAACTGCATTTTTTGGGGAAATCTGCCGCCAATCTGATTGCATTTTGTGGGGAAATCTGCTGCCAATCTGATTGCATTTTGTGGGGAAATCTGCCACCAATCTGAATGCATTTTGTGGAGAAATCTGCCGCCAATCTGAATGCATTTTAAGGGGAAATCTGTCGCCAATCTAATTGCATTTGTGGGGAAATCTGCCACCAATCTGATTGCATTTTGTGGGGAAATCTGATTGCATTTTGTGGAGAAATCTGCCGCCAATCTGAAAGCATTTTGTGGAGAAATCTGCCGCCAATCTGAAAGCATTTTGTGGAGAAACCTGCCGCCAATCTGAAAGCATTTTGTGGGGGAATCTGCCGCCAATCTGAATGCATTTTGTGGAGAAATCTGCCGCCAATCTGAATGCATTGTGTGGGGAAATCTGATTGCATTTTGTGGAGAAATCTGCCGCCAATCTGAATGCATTTTATGGGGAAATCTGCCGCCAATCTAACTGCATTTTTTGGGGAAATCTGCCGCCAATCTGAATGCATTTTGTGAGGAAGTCTGCCACCAATTTGATTGCATTTTGTGGGGAAATCTGCCACCAATCTGAATGCATTTTGTGGGGAAATCTGCCACCAATCTGATTGCATTTTGTGGGGCAATCTGCCGCCAATCTGAATGCATTTTGTGGGGAAATGTGCCGCCAATCTGATTGCATTTTGTGGGGAAATCTTCCATCAATCTGATTGCATTTTGTGGGGAAATCTTCCATCAATCTGATTGCATTTTGTGGGGAAATCTGCAGTCAATCTGACTGGATTTTGTGGGGAAATCTGCCACCAATCTGAATGCATTTTGTGGGGAAATGTGCCACCAATCTGATTGAATTTTGTGGGGAAATCTGCCGCCAATCTGATTGCATTTTGTGGAGAAAGCTGCTGGCAATCTGAATGCATTTGTGGGGAAATTTGTCGCCAATCTGAATGCATTTTGTGGGGAAATCTGCCGCCAATTTGATTGCATTTTGTGGGGAAATCTGCCGCCAATCTGAATGCATTTTGTAGGGAAATCTGCCGCCAATCTGAATGCATTTTAAGAGGAAATCTGTCGCCAATCTAATTGCATTTTGTGGGGAAATCTGCCGCCAATCTGATTGCTTTTTGTGGGGAAATCTGATTGCATTTTGTGGAAAAATCTGCTGCCAATCTGATTGCATTTTGTGGAGAAATCTGCCACCAATCTCAAAGCATTTTGTGGGGAAATCTGCCGCCAATCTGAATGCATTTTGTGGGGAAATCTGCCGCCAATCTGATTGCATTTTGTGGAGAAATCTGCCGCCAATCTGAATGCATTGTGTGGGGAAATCTATTGCCAATTGTGAGGAAACGCGGAAAAGCCGCCGTCTCTCAAAGTGAGGCGGCTGTTTCCGCGTCCAGCAGGGCGTCACAACGCGGAAAAACCGCCGCATGCCGCTTAGGCAGAGCGGCGGAATCCGCATTGGGAACGGCGGAATCCGCATTGGGAACGGCGGAATCCGCATTGGAGGCGGCCCTGCAAGCGGTTCACAAGATACATTGCAAGACAGTACTGGTGTGGCTGGGACTGATAGTCCACCAAGATTCAGAGTGACACGCACGCGTGCACAGAGGCTGAGTTTAAATAACAGCCAGAAGTGAGTCAGCTGACCAGGAGGGTCAGCTGACATTTTCCACAACTCTCATTGGTCCAGCAATTAGGGAGGTCCTGGAAAGGTCCTTGTGTATATATACTGCTGGCTGTTCACTTGCTCTTTGTCTGGCGTGCGATCACATACGTGGGAGCACCCAGATCCGTAGTCAGATCCGCAAGTGTGCCGGGACCAGCTGGAGCTGTAATCCTACACTTAGCTAGATTCTGTTGATAGCTAAAGTACTAGTTTTATTGTGATTATCTGTTATGACCTTCTGCCTGCCTGCCTTGACTATCCCCTTGAACTCTGATCTTGTACCTCGATACTTCTGATACTCTGTTGCCGAACCCCGGCTCGTTCCTAGACTCCGCTTCTGCCTCCTGATTCTGTACCTCGATATATCTGATACCCCGTTGCCGAACCCTGCCTGTACTTAGACTCCGCCTTTGTCTTCTGATCTTGTACTGTATCTGTCCGTGTGTGTACTACCTGGCTTGTCCGACCTCGAGAACCGACCTTACTAATGGAGGCGGTTCCTCGTCCTGTCAGTGACACCTCCTCCTGAGTGTCACTTTCAGACCATCCTTCCTACTGTCAGTCTGACTCCTCCCGTCTTGGAGAGCTCAGGTCTGCTGAAGGAATCTGTGCAGTACTCCTTGCTGCACTGAGGCCTAGTCCTCTAAAGTGTTACTGTTACACCAAACACTACACTCTACTCAGGTGAACAGAGGTTAGCTAGTATATCGGATTATCGGTGATACTGCAGATCACTTATAATCTGGTATACATCTGTATTCCTAGTGATACTGCAGATCACCGGTAATCAGATCCTCTCTGTGCTTCACCGATCGTTACACCAATCTAATTTCATTTTGTGGGGAAATCTGCTGCCAATTTGATTGCATTTTGTGGGGAAATCTGCCGCCAATCTGAATGCATTTTGTAGGGAAATCTGCCGCCAATCTGAATGCATTTTAAGGGGAAATCTGTCGCCAATCTAATTGCATTTTTTGGGGAAATCTGACGCCAATCTGATTGCATTTTGGGGGGAAATCTGATTGCATTTTGTGGAGAAATCTGCCGCCAATCTGATTGCATTTTGTGGGGAAATCTGATTGCATTTTGTGGAGAAATCTGCCGCCAATCTCAAAGCATTTTGTGGGGAAATCTGCCGCCAATCTGAATGCATTTTGTGGGGAAATCTGCCGCCAATCTGATTGCATTTTGTGGAGAAATGTGTCGCCAATCTGAATGCATTGTGTGGGGAAATCTATGGCCAATCTAATTGCATTTTGTGGGGAAATCTGCCGCCAATCTGATTGCATTTTGTGGGGAAATCTGCCGCCAATCTGAATGCATTTTTGGGGGAAATCTGCCGCCAATCTGATTGCATTTTGTGGGGAAATCTGCCGCCAAACCGATTGCATTCTGTGGGGAAATCTGCCGCCAATCTGAATACATTTTGTGGGGAAGTCTGCTGCCAATCTGATTGCATTTTGTGGGGAAATCTGCCGCCAATCTGAATGCATTTTGTGGAGAAATCTGCCACCAATCTGTTTGCATTTTGTGGGGCAATCTGCCGCCAATCTAAATGCATATTGTGGGGAAATGTGTCGCCAATCTGATTGCATTTTGTGGGGAAATCTGCCGCCAATCTGAATGCATTTTGTGGGGAAATTTGCCGCCAATCTGATTGCATTTTGTGGAAAAAAACTGCTGGCAATCTGAAAGCATTTGTGGGGAAATTTGCCGCCAATTTGATTGCATTTTGTGGGGAATCTGCCGCCAATCTGAATGCATTTTGTGGGGAAATCTGCCGCCAATCTGAATGCATTTTAAGGGGAAATCTGTCGCCAATCTGAAAGCATTTTGTGGAGAAATCTGCCGCCAATCTGAATGCATTTTGTGGGGAAATCTGCCGCCAATCTGAATGCATTTTGTGGAGAAATCTGCCACCAATCTGAATGCATTGTGTGGGGAAATCTATTGCCAATCTAATTGCATTTTGTGGGGAAATCTGCCGCCAATCTGATTGCATGTTGTGGGGAAATCTGATTGCATTTTGTGGAGAAATCTGCCGCCAATCTGAATGCATTTTATGGGGAAATCTGCCGCCAATCTGACTGCATTTTTGGGGGAAATCTGCCACCAATCTGAATGCATTTTGTGAGGAAGTCTGCCACCAATTTGATTGCATTTTGTGGGGAAATTTGCCGCCAATCTGAATGCATTTTGTGGGGAAATCTGCCACCAATCTGATTGCATTTTGTGGGCAAATCTGCCGTCAATCTGAATGCATTTTGTGGGGAAATGTGCCGCCAATCTGATTGCATTTTGTGGGGAAATCTGCCGTCAATCTGATTGCATTTTGTGGGGAAATCTGCAGTCAATCTGATTGCATTTTGTGGGGAAATCTGCCACCAATCTGAATGCATTTTGTGGGGAAATGTGCCGCCAATCTGAATGCATTTTGTGGGGAAATGTGCCGCCAATCTGATTGCATTTTGTGGGGAAATGTGCCGCCAATCTGATTGCATTTTGTGGGGAAATCTGGCGCCAATCTGAATGCATTTTGTGGGGAAATCTGCTGCCAATCTGATTGCATTTTGTGGGGAAATCTGCCACCAATCTGAATGCATTTTGTGGGGAAATCTGCCGCCAATTTGATTGCATTTTGTGGGGAAATCTGCCGCCAATCTGAATGCATTTTGTGGGGAAATCTGCCGCCAATCTGAATGCATTTTAAGGGGAAATCTGTCGCCAATCTAATTGCATTTTGTGGGGAAATCTGATGCCAATCTGATTGCATTTTGTGGGTAAATCTGATTGCATTTTGTGGAGAAATCTGCCGCCAATCTGATTGCATTTTGTGGAGAAATCTGCCGCCAATCTCAAAGCATTTTGTGGGGAAATCTGCCGCCAATCTGAATGCATTTTGGGGGAAATCTGCCGCCAATCTGATTGCATTTTGTGGAGAAATCTGCCGCCAATCTGAATGCATTGTGTGGGGAAATCTATTGCCAATCTGATTGCATTTTGTGGGGAAATCTGCCGCCAATCTGATTGCATTTTGTGGGGAAATCTGCCGCCAATTTGATTGCATTTTGTGGGGAATCTGCCGCCAATCTGAATGCATTTTGTGGGGAAATCTGCCGCCAATCTGAATGCATTTTAAGGGGAAATCTGTCGCCAATCTGAAAGCATTTTGTGGAGAAATCTGCCGCCAATCTGAATGCATTTTGTGGGGAAATCTGCCGCCAATCTGAATGCATTTTGTGGAGAAATCTGCCACCAATCTGAATGCATTGTGTGGGGAAATCTATTGCCAATCTAATTGCATTTTGTGGGGAAATCTGCCGCCAATCTGATTGCATGTTGTGGGGAAATCTGATTGCATTTTGTGGAGAAATCTGCCGCCAATCTGAATGCATTTTATGGGGAAATCTGCCGCCAATCTGACTGCATTTTTGGGGGAAATCTGCCACCAATCTGAATGCATTTTGTGAGGAAGTCTGCCACCAATTTGATTGCATTTTGTGGGGAAATTTGCCGCCAATCTGAATGCATTTTGTGGGGAAATCTGCCACCAATCTGATTGCATTTTGTGGGCAAATCTGCCGTCAATCTGAATTCATTTTGTGGGGAAATGTGCCGCCAATCTGATTGCATTTTGTGGGGAAATCTGCCGTCAATCTGATTGCATTTTGTGGGGAAATCTGCAGTCAATCTGATTGCATTTTGTGGGGAAATCTGCCACCAATCTGAATGCATTTTGTGGGGAAATGTGCCGCCAATCTGAATGCATTTTGTGGGGAAATGTGCCGCCAATCTGATTGCATTTTGTGGGGAAATGTGCCGCCAATCTGATTGCATTTTGTGGGGAAATCTGGCGCCAATCTGAATGCATTTTGTGGGGAAATCTGCTGCCAATCTGATTGCATTTTGTGGGGAAATCTGCCACCAATCTGAATGCATTTTGTGGGGAAATCTGCCGCCAATTTGATTGCATTTTGTGGGGAAATCTGCCGCCAATCTGAATGCATTTTGTGGGGAAATCTGCCGCCAATCTGAATGCATTTTAAGGGGAAATCTGTCGCCAATCTAATTGCATTTTGTGGGGAAATCTGATGCCAATCTGATTGCATTTTGTGGGTAAATCTGATTGCATTTTGTGGAGAAATCTGCCGCCAATCTGATTGCATTTTGTGGAGAAATCTGCCGCCAATCTCAAAGCATTTTGTGGGGAAATCTGCCGCCAATCTGAATGCATTTTGGGGGAAATCTGCCGCCAATCTGATTGCATTTTGTGGAGAAATCTGCCGCCAATCTGAATGCATTGTGTGGGGAAATCTATTGCCAATCTGATTGCATTTTGTGGGGAAATCTGCCGCCAATCTGATTGCATTTTGTGGGGAAATCTGATTGCATTTTGTGGAGAAATCTGCCGCCAATCTGAATGCATTTTTGGGGGAAATCTGCCGCCAATCTGATTGCATTTTGTGGGGAAATCTGCCGCCAATCTGAATGCATTTTGTGGGGAAGTCTGCCACCAATCTATTTGCATTTTGTGAGGAAATCTGCCACCAATCTGAATGCATTTTGTGGAGAAATCTGCCACCAATCTGTTTGCATTTTGTGGGGCAATCTGCCGCCAATCTGAATACATTTTGTGGGGAAATCTGACGTCAATCTGATTGCATTTTGTGGGAAAATCTGCCGCCAATCTGAATACATTTTGTGGGTAAATGTGCCGCCAATCTGATTGCATTTTGTGGGGAAATCTGCCGTCAATCTGATTGCATTTTGTTCGGAAATCTGCAGTCAATCTGATTGCATTTTGTGGGGATATCTGCTGCAATCTGATTGCATTTTGTGGGGATATCTGCTACCAATGTGATTGCATTTTGTGGGGATATCTGCCGCCAATCTGATTGCATTTTGTGGGGATATCTGCCGCCAATCTGATTGAATTTTGTCGGGAAATCTGCTGTCATTTGACTACTTGATGAATTATCATGAGGCAGGTAACTACTTGATTATTTTATCTAAAATTTATCTGGTTAGACCTAATCTGTGTGAATAACACCACTACTTATTTTGTGTTGTTTTTTTAAGTCTGCCCATGACTCATCATGATCACGCCCATGTTCCAGTGCGTGGTGACACCTATTTATTTTTGCTGTGATGTGGACATATCCCTACTGGAGACTGTCCTCAGAAGTGCTTACAATCTATTCCCTACCATAATCATGCAAGAGTACATGTGTATGTGAGCCCAAAATAAGGGGGGGGGGAGTAGGAGGAGATGGGATCAGGGGCGGGGGGCACGCTGAAACTTTCTTGGTGGGCCCTTAGTGTTCCAGTCTGACCCTGCCTATGTCTGCTTCCATAATTATTAATATTATTTATTATTACTTAGTATTTATATAGCACTGACATCTTACGCAGCGCTGTACAGAGTATTTATGGTCTTGTCACTAACTGTCCCTTAGGAGGAGCTCACAATCTAGTGCCTACCATAGTCATATGTCTATGTATGTATCGTGTAGTATATGTATCGTAGTCTAGGGCCAATTTTTAGGGGGAAGCCAATTAACTTATCTGTATGTTTTGGGATGTGGGAGGAAACCAGAGTGCCCGGAGGAAACCCACACAGACACGGGGTGAACATACAAACTCCTTGCAGATGTTTACTTGCGCTGCAAGGCAAAAGAGCGCTAACCTCTATGCCACCGTGCTGCCCATGAAAGCAGGACGTAGACTTATCACAGGATTTGTATCTAGCTGTAACAAAGAGATGTTTTTCTTTGAAGGTTATCATGTTGTTTATCGTTTTGAGCAGAGAGGAAGCTCTGAATTCAGGTCCGCTTTAAACTGGATCCTAGCAGACTTAATATCACACTCACAGCAAGATTTTATTCTTGCGCTGCTCCTGCTTGCACACCCAGCATCCCCTCCTTCCCCTTCGCTCGGCAAATAAGCAAACTTTGATTTAGGCAGCTACTTTTTTAATAGATTATTGTTGAAGGCAATCTTTATATAAAATGTCTTTTTAAATAAAGATTATGGAAAATGCCTGGACTGTGGCTCTGACTATCCCTGCAGGGTATTGTGTGTCGCCGCATCTAGCTCTGTTATTCTGTTAAAAGACCTTCAATTAAAATAGTATATTGTCCACATAGCTTATCCGGTCATTGATTTTCTTGCAGCAGTCATTCATCAGGGTGTCGACATATAGAGGGAGAATCTATAAATAATATTACTTTCAGATACACATTATAATAATGTCTTCAATGGAATGTTCGCTGAAAACTTACACTACTTTCCTTTTAGAGGAGAGACTTTCCGTAATTGTTTTTGATCAGTTTCTTTATTTACTTTTAAAAGAGTTCCAATTTTCTAAATTAATCTTTTTTTTTTCCTTATCTTTTAAGCATTAGCATTAAAGGTCATCTACTGTCTGCATTTAATAACAAGAGGCTGCACTGTGTACCCGTTATGCATAATATGGTTCTGATTTACCAAGATATTTCCAAGTTCTTCAAACACCACCAGTGGGAATATCATCAAAAGCAATATGGCCCAGGTGAAGCAAAAGGACTTCTGTCTCCTAACAGCAGACTTTTCTAAAAACCAGACTGGCTTTACTGGATTACTTATAATCTTCCCACTGGAGATAATTAGAGAGCTCCAGAGATGCCTTAGTAAATCAGGACTAAAATGTGCTCCTTATTTTAAAAGACCACTGTAAAATTGAAAATACGCATGTATAAAAAGTACTATATTTTTTATCCTCTGTTGCAGTCACTTACAGTAACAATAACAATAATATTTGTATAGCGCTTTTCTCCCTGGGGACTCAAAGCGCTGTGACCTGCATTATACAGTCTCAAAGGCTCAGGAAAAGAGGTGGGTTTTTAGCATTTTCTTAAAGTAAACCTGTATAAAAAAAAATGCCCCTGAGGGGTACTCACCTCTGGAGGGGGAAGCCTCTGGACCCTAACGAGGCTTCCCCGTCCTCCTGCGTGCCTCCGTTAGCCTGCCGGGGTCCCACGAAGTGCGGCAATGTAAATATTTACCTTGCTGGGATCCAGTGCAGGCGCAGTAGCCGAACCCGATTGATCCACTCTACTGCGCTGGTGCGAGTCCTTTTGCGCCTGCGCAGTAGAGTGAATCCGTTCAGGTTCGGCTATTTCCGCCTTACCCGAAGGAAGAGCCGCTACTGCGCCTGCGCTGGATCCCGGCAAGGTAAATATATCAAGCCTTGTCCGGCTTGTCGGGGAGGACTGCAGTACGCTTTGGGGGAGCCAGCGCTGGATTGCCTGCAGCTATAGGGGAGGGAGAAGCCTCATTGGGACCCTGAGGCTTCCCCCTCCCGAGGTGAGTACCCCCCAGGGGATGTTTTTTTAGTACAGGTTTTCTTTAAAGCTGTCCAGAGAAGGAGCCTCTCGCACTGACTGTGGAAGCGAGTTCCATAGAGTAGGGGCTGCATAGGAAAAGGCCAGAGCACCAAATGTTAAGTGTATCCTGGGAATAACCAGATTCATCCTACTGGCAGAGCGGAGGGTGCATGGGGGGGCATAAAGTTCCAATAGATCCGCTATGTATTTGGGTCCCATGTGGTTTAGAGCCTTGAATGTCAGCAGGCAGATCTTAAATGTATTCTCCATTTTACTGGTAACCAGTGAAGAGTTTGCAGTACTGGGGTGATGTGTGAGCTGCGGGGGGTATTGGCTAGGAGTCTGGCTGCTGCATTCTGTACTAGTTGTAAGGGGCGCAGAACCTTATCTGGGGATCCGACGAACAGGGCATTGCAGTAGTCCAGGCGGGGCGATACAAATGCATGAACCAGGGCAGGTAGGTCTTCAGATGGGATAAGGTGCTTGATTCTCGCTATATATCTCAGATGGAAGTGCTGTAAGCAATAAAAATCTGATGTGACGGATTTTGGACTAGTCCATCTCCTCATGGGGGATTCAAAGTATTTCCTTATTTTTTACAAAAGCACTCCCTGGAAAGGATCTATACAAATATGCTGGTCAGCCTCTCTACTCACTTGCACACTATTTTGGCAGCTGACTGAGCAACTGCCTTTCAAGAAGTATTTTTGAAAATAAGGAAAATCCTGAGAATCCCCTATTAGGAGAAGGGCTAGTCCACATGCTGCCATATCTGACAAATGTTTACAATCTATTGTGACAGTGAAATAGGAAAAAATAAATGTATAGTGCATTTTACACTGGAACAAATATTCAATTTATACATATGCATGCACAAGTATTTTATTTTTTTCCCGCTATAGTGGTCCTTTAATATCAGCAGCAAGTTGTGGATATTTGTAGATGAGTAATCCGTCGGTGATGTCATGATGAGGGTATTGCCTACTTCCCCTCCAAGACACCCCAACTTACCATTTTGAAATAAACACACGGGCCCTTATTCAACTCACGTTCTCGCCCTTATTCAACTCACTTTCTCTCTTAAGTTTTCTCCTAGGTGATATTCTCCCAACTTATCAATAAAATTCCACCACAAAGAAAGAAAATACTCAGAATAATTTTGGCAGTGCTTTTTCACCTACTTTTGGTACTTCTTTTAATAGTGGAATGCTAAAAAGTTATTCGAAAAAAAGATGAAAAATTATCTGCAGGATACATTTTCGTAGACACGGTGAATTGAATAAGGGCCATGGACTGCGTAGGTGGAATTGAATGGCCAAAGAAGCCCTTTATTTAAACAATACATGTCAAAAATATATAAAACCATCAATATAAACATATGCAGATAAAGAATATCAACTAACCGAGGGAGAGGCTTCTAAAGGCAACCTACACGGTCAAAACAGCAGCACAACTTGAACAAAATCAACTCCAGGACAGGTTTGTGTGATTAACAAAACAGTCCTGCCTGTCGCCAATCACCACTTCACCAAAGAGAAATCCACACAGAGGCAGATCCTCTCACCACATGACCACTGACCGCTATCGGACCTGAGAAGCCTCTTCCACCCCAGACAACGAGGGGGGAACTTCACACCTCAAATACAGTCCTATATCTTCTTCCAGATCAAAGTTCCTAAGTTCCTAAACCACCATGCCACCGACGGTACTAATTAATTGCCCCACTGCCTTACTCATCCTGGCCTTGTTCACCTTAGGAGCTGAGCGGGTCAGCCACCAGGTCTGACAGGCTACAGTGTCAGACCAGACCAAAATAGTATTCAAAACACAGACTGAATCCACAAGGAATCCGACTTCATCTCTTGTGTAATATTCCTGGTGGATCTGCGATTTAAATCATTCCCTCCTGCATGAATAATCAAAATGTCAGAGGACCTGACTAACCTGGAGTATTTATGCAGCTCTGGTAACAAAGCATGCCCGGGATACCAATCCATCTGACACAGACCTCAGAAATGTTAATGTAAACCTGTGACTTTGATTAAAGTAAACCTGTAACAAAAAAAAAGAACCCCTGGAGGGGCACTTACCTTACCTCAGGAGGGGGAAGCCTCTGGATCCTATTGAGGTTCCACAACAAGCATGGCTCAGGCAGAAATAGCTGAGCCTGATCGGATCCGCTCTACTGTGAAGATGCAATGTGTTTGGGTATGGCTATTTCATTTTGAGTTAGAGCAAAAGCCACAAGTGCGCCTGCGGGACGGGGAAGCCTCATTAGGATCCAGAGGCTTCCCCTCTTGAGGGAGGTACCCCCTAGGGGCTCTTTTTTTAATTACAGGTGTTCTTTAAGGGGGAAAAATGGATACCAGTACTTACCTCAGGAGGGGGTAGCCTTTGAACCCTAAAGAGGCTTCCCTCAGCCTTGTACATCAGACCATTCCAGCACGTTCCAGCACTGGGACCTCTGAAGATTGCCCTTCCTGTGAGTGCGCCCTAGCACCGTCCTGCTCAGGAAATAGAGCAGTGACATGGATCCAATCTGGCCTGGTATTTTTTCTGAGGAAAGCCAAGCGAGAGGGTGCTACTAACCCTGCACAAGACTTTTTGTGGGTCCCAGCGCTGGAACAGGCCTGCGGATGAGGATGAGGGATGCCTTTTTAAGATCAAGAGGCTTCCCCCTCCTGAGGTAAGTACCTCCTAGGGGAACTTTTTTCACTACAGGTTCACTTTAAAGACTCTAGCTGCTAATAATCTTTGGAAGACAGAAAATATCTAATAGGTAGAAAGTGCTAAATGTTATCCTTCAATGACCAGTTCAATAATCTGAGTTCCTCTACCTTACAGTGAAAACACTAGTTTTACAAGCGGAAGCAGGAAAAACAAATCTGAAATCTATTTTCTCATTCTACTAAAAGGCTGGAAATGGGAGGACACCAAGAGGGTGTGGCAAGGCTTGTTTTCCAATGTCATCTTTCACCTGCTTGTCATGCTTGCTACCTCAGGGCCTGACCTAGGTAGGTCAATGACTGACTATCTCCTTTCAATAAGATCCAGGAGGATATGCAATTCCATTAGATGCAAGTGATTTATTGCGCTGGCAAGAAGTCTTATTTCCTTGCTAGAAAATACACCTATAGAGAATTGATGATGAGATAGGTTGGCTTTACCTGCACTCTGACATCATTTTTGCTTGATATGAAAGACTGCCAAACAGCAGCAAGGATACTGTATCTATATTACGATAAGGACAAGTATAGAGGGATATTTGCTATGAACAAATGTATTTCTTGTCTGTGTTATTGCTTGCGTGCCTTGAGGTGTACATTGTCTTTGCATTGATTGTAGGTCACTGGAGTTAGAGGATTGGTATTGTCCTTTGTATGTTAAGCCTCGTATGTACAGTGAATTGGTACCCTTAAGGATCATTGTCCGATTGTAAGGGGAATATTTCGAGGAACAAGCGAATTTACAGCTGCTGCTGCCTCATGATGTAGCTGTTCGATCGATTAAGGCGGATCAATGAACAATGAGCACGCACCAAGCCTACTGTGCTCATAATTACCCACCCTGCTTGATCTCACTTGCTTGTGCACCACCCCATCATTGCTCCTCCTCTCTCCACGGAGCAGTACAAGCTGTCCAGTTATACCCAGTGTGTACTGCCCAATGGAGAGGAGAGAAGCAATAACAAGGTGGCACTGAAGCAAGTAATGTCTGGCAAGGTAAACACAGCTAAGTCCCTAAAACCTGAAACAGACAGGGATTGCCTGATGCTGAAAATGTGTGTTTGCTGGTTGCTGGCCAAAAAAAGCACAAACCTCACCTTGTGCAGCAGAAACTACTTACCAATCCTCTGGGCACCATCGTCTACACTTCCTGTAGCTCTGAGCGGCTTTCTGACTTCCTCTGTGTACAGCTCCTGACATGTCACATGACCTGCTTTGAGTCAAGTGACACGCTAGGAGCCGTGCATGGATACCGGAAAGCAGAAGGGAGCTGCAGGATGCGTAGAAGATGGCGCCTAGAGGATCAGTAAGTATTTTACCCCAAACCCACAAAAGTTGTGTCCCTGTACACCCCCTCAGGCATGCTGGTTAGCTGGTTAGTTGAAACTTCAGGTTGCCTGAGTTCCAGATAAAGTGGACTTTGCTGTATGTACAAGAGCAATGGGCTCATTTGCAGTTCATTGTTCAGCCTTCCACTATGGTTGCTTGTAAAACTATGTCATGGAGCATCTGTACACATGCTACATTCTTGCAGGAGACAGCACTGAACGACTTTCTCAGCC